>NW_027397081.1:15409717-15414015 GCF_003265705.2 Callorhinus ursinus | reverse complement strand
CACACACACACACACACACACACACACACACACACACACACACACACCAGGCTGCTGCAGGTAACTTTAATAAGGGATGGACTGACTCCTGCTTCTTGGATTTAAAGGTCAAAGAGGAAGGGCATCACATCTGTAAGAAAAAAAGAGTCAAGGGAATCTACCTGCCCTCTGCAGCTGCTGTTCCCTCAGCCCGGATCATCTCACAAAAGATGATCTACTTCTTTTCCCTCAAGGCCCAAATGCCACCAGGTCTCCAGAAAAAGAAAAAGCCTCCTTTGCACATGACCCCTCATACCATGCTTCTCTCGCAGCGTGGCCACCATTTCCCCAGGCTGCGGGCTGTGAGGCCAGCTGCACCTCAGTGGTTTTTCCATCCACCCCCTGGACCTCAAGGCCATGGCTGTGTGGGCGGGGTCCCACCGCAGGCAGGCGCCACGCCAGGGTCTTGGGCCACTGCCATGCTCCCCGCCCCCCAACAGAAGGTGCCCCGCGCATGGCGTGACCCAGCCTCCCTCCCTGCACACTCAGCCTCTCGTCAGGATGGCCAGGCCCCCTCCCCTGAGCCCCTTGCGTGACAGGACCTCTCACCTGGCTGGCTCATGCACTGCTGGATACTTTCCAGGCGCGTGGAGGCCAGGCTGCGGGCCTCCTCGGCAAAGCGGCGGTGTCCCTCCTCGGTCAATTTCCAGAGGCAGGAGCGGGGCCGCGCGCTGGCCCCCACCTGCATGCTGACCGGCACTTTCTCAAAGCTGTCTCGGAAGCAGAGATTGTGACGGATCGTATTCTTCCAGCCTTCCGGGGCCGTCCGGAAAAAGGGGAAATGTTGTCTGTGGACAGGGAGGAATGTCAGGAAAGGCCCGGTTTCTTTGGGAGAGGCCCTGTCCTGATGCTCTTCTTCGCCCCCAGGGCCCAGGAGCCCCGGCCCCTCTCTCGCGGTGGAGAATGGCAAGCTGGCCTAGAAGAACGGCTCTCTGCTGGTGGAGCCCGTGGCAAAGCCCCACCTGGTGCGTTGCTTGTGCAAACCCTCATCTTTTAAACCCAGTTTATTGTTCCCATTCCCGGGCTCGTTTTCCTCCTTCCCTCTGAGGGCTCAGGACTGTGACTTGTGACGCAAACAGAGCAGAATCAGGCTAACCAACTCCTGCAAGAGGAATCCTGGTCAAGGAAGGACACCACTTGTGGATCAACATTCTGAGATTCTCCTGCTAGAGGGAAAAGGTCGGAGAAGCTCCTCACACCCATGTGCACAGGACTCTCAGAGGCAAATGTAAATCCCTTCTCAACTGGGCACCCCTGGCCCCTGGGGGTGCCGGGAGCTGTGGCCGGCAGTCCAGCCCAAAGGGAAAGCATGTGAGAAACTGCCGGGGAAACCAGACTTTCTACTGGAAAATCCTGACAGGGAGGATGGGAGAATTTCTGACCCAGGTGAATTTATGTTTTAAGAACTCATACAGGGGCGCCTGGGTGGCTCAGTCATTAAGCGTCTGCCTTCGGCTCAGGTCGTGATCCCAGGGTCCTGGGATCGAGCCCCACATCGGGCTCCCTGCTCCGCGGGAAGCCTGCTTCTCCCTCTCCCTCTGCTGCTCCCCCTGCTTGTGCTCTCTCTCTCTCTCTCTCTCTCTCTCAAATAAATAAATAAAATCTTAAAACGGTTGGATTTTTTTAGATGTGGAAGGGAGTGAACGTGGATATCTTCCGGCACACAGGATACGTGGACACACATTTGGGGACACCCTGGAAGCAGTGCCTGGGAAAGGAGGCCTGGGAACACACTTATCCTTTCAGACCCACATGGTAAACCAAGGCAGCAGCCCAGGGCCACTGGGGCAGACTGGCCCTGGCCCCCTCCCCTCCCCCTCCTCACAGGACCCCCAGTGGCACATACCGAGTGAAACTGTAGATCTGTTGCACGTTGAGGCCACAGGGGGAACTGTTTCTTAATGCCAGTGCAATTAGGTGGAAGTAATTGAGGGGGGGCCGGGACCAGAGCCTCCCCTCCTGGCTGTTGGCTTGCCGGAGCCTCCGACTCTGGAGGGGGGCCCTTTTGTGAGGGGACGGGAGAGCCACAGAGGAGCTGTCATCGTGGTCCTCAGCCTCCTCCTCTTCTGTGAGCTAGAGGAGCACAGAGTAGGAACTGGTCCTAACTCCACCACCTCTACTCCACGGGGTGCGGTGGCAGGGGCAGGGGTGGTCTGGGCCACCGCCTGGGCTTCTCCCCAACCCAAGGGCGCACGGCTAATTTCTGAACCCATTCACCCTTGGTTAGCCCTAAGCAAACAGCCCTGCCTACAGCCCAAGTCCAGCCCACGGGCCCAGAAATTCCTACCTCCCAGGGGCTGGGGGAAGAGGCAAACCGCTTCCGCTTCCGAGGGGGAGACTGCTCGCTGGAGGAAGGCAGCGACTCCGACCCCGGCGCTGTGGCCTCCGAGGAGCAGCTGGCGAAGTCTTCCTCTTTTGGGGGCAGCTGAGGGGAGGGGAGCGTGCTTGGCAGATCCTCCCACTTACGAGGTTCTGGGACTTCCAGCTTTCCAGGGGGAAACACGATGTTGGGGTTTACCCACATCCACAGGTTGGGCTCAAGGGCTGGGCCTGTGTGGAAAGAAAGGAGGTTGTGCACCATAGCTCACTGGCTCGGGGAGGGGCAGGGGGCCTGGGCCGCACGGCCATGCTGGAGAACCCACCCCCTGCTCACCATCGTTACCAGGGCTGGCTGTTTTCTCCACGGGTACTTTTGGTGGCTCAACTATTCGGAGTCTGTATCTGGCAACTGACAAAAAGAAAGGTTGAAGAGGGGGCGCCTGGGTGGCTCAGTTGGTTAAGCGACTGCCTTCGGCTCAGGTCATGATCCCGGAGTCCCGGGATCGAGTCCCGCATCGGGCTCCCTGCTCAGCAGGGAGTCTGCTTCTCCCTCTGACCCTCTTCCCTCTCATGCTCTCTATCTCTCATTCTCTCTCTCTCAAATAAATAAATAAAATCTTAAAAAAAAAAAAAAAAGAAAGGTTGAAGAGGGTCAAAACGTCCTAGGATTTCCACTGTGGCCCCAGGATCCTGGGCCTGGAAGTTTCTCTGAGAGATGGCTGTGGGCCCGCCCCAGGGCGTTAGGACACCATAGTTGACTTCTCTGTCTCATTCTCACTCCACACACACTGTCCCCTGAGCGATCTCATGAATGCCTGTGACTGACTTCAGCCACCATCCATCAACTCAGGGCTTCCAAAACTTCACCTCTAGCCCAGACTTCTCTGCTTGCCCGTAAATAGAACTGCCTGTGGGAGGTCTCTACTATGCAGGCACTTCGAACTCAACATTTCTAAAACTAAACTCCATCTACCTCCTGTATTCCTTGTTTCAGCAAGTGGCACCACCACCTAACCAGTCCTTCAGGCCAGAAACATGCAAATGTTCTTGACTTCCTAACTCTTCTCTTTCCAGTCTAGCTACACCCCGTCAATCCCCAAGTCCAGCCATAACCCTACAGCGTTTATCTGCTTTTCTCTAACGTAATCCTGTTGCAGTGGGAGCATCTTCCCAATATGTCAATCCAATCTTGTCACTCTTCTGCTTAAGAACTCTTTGATGGCTTTCCATGAGGGCCAAACTGAAGTTCCTTGAGGTAGTCTACAAGGCCCTGGCCCCTCGTCAGTGCCGTCGTTCCTCCCAGGCTCTCTCTACATCTCCAACACACCACACTCTAGATCCCAGGCCTTTCCACAAGCCGTTGTCTTGGCCAGAAACACTCTTCCCTCTTCCTGCTGCCCTAGTTAATTGCTAGGCACTCATCACATTTCTGCTTTTCTTTAAAGATTTATTTATTCAAGAGAGAGGGAGTGCGAGTGAGTGGGGGGAGGGGCAGAGGGAGAAGGAAAGAGAATCTCAAGCAGACTCCCCACTGAGTACCGAGCCTGATGTGGGGCTCAATCCCTCGACCCATGCGATCATGATCTGAGCCAACATCACAAGTTGGATGCTCAACCGACTGAGCCACCCAGGTGCCCCCATCATGTTTCTGTTTTTGTTGTTTTTTTTAAGATTTTATTTATAGGGGCGCCTGGGTGGCTCAGTCGTTAAGTGTCTGCCTTCCGCTCAGGTCATGATCCCAGGGTCCTGGGATCGAGCCCCACATCGGGCTCTCTGCTCGGCGGGAAGCCTGCTTCTCCCTCTCCCACTCCCCCTGCTTGTGTTCCTTCTCTCGCTGTCTCTCTCTGTCAAATAAATAAATAAATCTTTTTTTTAAGATTTTATTTATTTGACAGAGAGGGAACACAAGCAGCGGCAGAGGGAGAGGGAGAAGCAGGCTT
>NW_027397081.1:15175301-15409317 GCF_003265705.2 Callorhinus ursinus | reverse complement strand
CTGCCTTCGGCTCAGGTCATGATCCCAGGGTCCTGGGGTTGAGCTCCGCGTCGGGCTCCCTGCTCTGCAGGGAGCCTGCTTCACCCTCTCCCACTCCCCCTGCTTGTGTTCCCTCTCTCGCTGTGTCTCTGTCAAATAAATAAAATCTTTTAAAATAAATAAATAAATTATCTAGGAGTTAACCCATCAAAGAATGAACTAGACCTTCATGGGAAAAAGATGCAATCACTATTTAAGGACATAAAAGTTCTGAATAAATGAAGACATGATACATATTATAAAGACACCAACTGCCCTCAAATTAATCCATACATTTTATGCAGATATAATACCTAAAAATTAAAATGTTCTGCATAGTAAAACCACAAAAAACAAAAAACATCACTAGACAATAAAATAAGCCAAAAAAGAAATTTTCAACTCATAAAGTTCTTAGCTTTCTACTAGATAGACAACCTTTCACTTTTTGATGTTGTAGGAGCTAACAAACCTATAAATGGGCAAAAGATATGAATCAGTATTCACAAGGAAGGGATATCTGAATTACTAACAAGATGCTCTCAGCCTAACCAGTAATAAGAATACGATAAAATAATGAGATAACACTTTACATCAAACTGACAAGAATTATGAAAACAGATAATACCAAGTGTTGACAAAGTTGCAGGGAAATAGAAGCCTTCCTCACATTGCAGATCTGAACAGCCACTGGTGCTTCCATACTGAAGGACTGATCGCTACACGTGACAGTCTACTCCTGGGTGTGTCTATTCAAGTCAATACAGGAACTTTTATGCTAATCTTCCTTGTTAGGATCATTTAGGTGTAGAGATTGATTCAACAAACAAAGAAACAAACTTAAAAAAACAATACTTCACCCATCTTTCCAACTAACTCCCTCCCAACTAGCCTTGGATACCATGATATCACCAATCCATTGATCCATGGCTTTGGAGTACCTTTGGTAGACCTGGATTTATTCAGGGTTGTGGTTTGGCCAAGCAAGTGCTCCAAAGCCAGCGACGGTCAAAGGAATTGATAGTGTTTGCAAGAGAGAACACGTTTGACCATGGGATTCCAGGTTAAAGAGGGGAGACTATCCAGGGATGGAGAGCAGTGAAAGTAACAGGGTCAGCAGGTTGGTGATCTCAGGGAGATCAAAGGATAGTGCTGCTGTCAGTCTCCCTCCCTCCCTCCCTGGCACTGATGCTCTCATGCCTTCTCAAGGACAATGTTGGTGTAACCAACCACTCCTCTATTTACTGTTGTTTGTGTTTCTGTTGGATTATTCTCATCAGCATTCAGGTATGATGTTAAGTCTCTCATCTTATCGAAAAGACCTTTTGTCCCCATTTTCTGTGCCAGGCCATTGCACCATGTTTTTGCTTTCCTTTGAGGCAGAACTCCTAGAAAGAACCACCCTTGAGCCCTTGCCAATCAGGCTTTCATCTCTACCACCCCACCCAAACCACCATCATCATGGTCGCCAATGATGTCTGCTGTACTAAATCCAATTGTTGGTCTACCTCACACCTGACCTCACAGGGGATAGGTCCTCTCATATGACCACTCCTTCCTTGACACATTTTCTTCACTTGCTTCTAGGAGACCACGATCTCTTGGTTTTGATTCTCAGTGGTCATTTCCTTAATTTTGGCTGGTTATCTCTCTTCTCTCCAGTATCTTTACAAAGGAATGTCCCCAGGGCTCATGCTTGGTTCTTCTCTCTTCTCTTCTTCTCACTCCTTAAATGCTACCCACATACCAAAGACTCTCAAAATACACCTCCCTCCAGTACTCCAGACTTATATATCCTCCTGCTTACTCAACATTTTTACTTGGAGATCTAAAAAGTATGCCAAACTCAGCATCAGTCCCAAACAGAATTCCTGATCTTCCTCCCTAAATCTGTCCTACCAGAAGCTTCCCCTGTCTCAGCATGAGGCCACTCCATCCTTTTACTTAATCAGCCAAAACTTTGGAGGAATCATGTTCTAATCTCTCTTTCTTACACTATACATCCAAATCCATCAACGAACCCAGATGGTTCTGCTTTCTCGGCCACCACCCTGACCCTCCAGCCTACCACCATCTCTTGTCTGGATTACAGTAGTAGCTTAGTCTACCGGCTTCTTAGCTCCATATTTACAATGTACTTTCAACACAGCAGCCACAGTGATCTTTTCAGAATGTAGATCATGCAGGATTAGTTACATAATTTGCAGGGCCCAGTGCAAAATGAAAATGAAGGGTTCCTTGTTCCAAAATTAAAAATCTCTGGGGCGCCTGGGTGGCTCAGTCATTAAGCGTCTGCCTTCGGCTCAGGTCATGATCCCAGGGTCCTGGGATCGAGCCCCACATCGGGCTCCCTGCTCAGTGGGGAGTCTGCTTCTCCCTCTCCCACTCCCCCTGCTTGTGTTCCCTCTCTCGCTGTCAAATAAATAAAATCTTTAAAAAAATGTTTAAAAAAAATTAAAAACCTCAAGACAGTGATAGCAGAACATCGAACCAAGTACCAGCCCCCTATGCAACCACACGGCTCACACCCTCGGGAAGCCTGAATCATGTCACTCCTCTGCTCAAAACCTTTCAACCATGCCACATGTTACTGAAAGTCAACCCCAAGGTCCTTAGAGTGGCACATGGGCTCTTCCGGATCTCTGCTCCACACCCTGTGAACTTCCCTCTGTATTTAACTCTGATCCAGCTTTGCTGGCCTCTTTCCCGTGCCTCAAACACCCCAGGCATATTCCCTCCTTAGGAATTTTGCCCTATTTCTTCTGCCTGAGAAACTTTTCCTCTAAATATCCTCTTGCTCACTGTCTCACCCCCTTCAACTCTTTGCTCCAATATTATGTTCCTAAGGAAGCCCAACCTGATGACCCTATTTAAAACTGTGGCTGCCACCAC
This sequence comes from Callorhinus ursinus, assembly GCF_003265705.2. Taxonomy (NCBI): domain Eukaryota; kingdom Metazoa; phylum Chordata; class Mammalia; order Carnivora; family Otariidae; genus Callorhinus; species Callorhinus ursinus. The sequence continues at coordinate 15,406,407 of NW_027397081.1, read as the reverse complement.
CTCAACCCACAACCACCACCATTCCTGAACCCTCTTACGGTGTCCTTTTTCCCTGTCTTAGTTGTCACCTTATAACATACCATATATATATATTTTATAATGTTTTATTTATTTATTCATGAGAGTCAGAGAGAGAGAGAGAGAGAGAGAGAGAGAGGCAGAGGCAGAGGGAGAAGCAGGCTCCCTGCCTAGCAGGGAGCCCGATGCGGGGCTCGATCCCAGGACCCTGGGATCATGACCTGAGCTGAAGGCAGATGCTTAACCATCTGAGCCACCCAGGCGCCCCATATATATATTTTTTATGTGGCCTGTCTGCCCCCAGTAGAATGTAAGTTCCGTTTAGACTTGTCTGTTTTGTTCATTATGTATTACCAGGGTCTAGAACCTCGCCTGGCAAATTGGAGGTGCTCAATAAATATTTCTTAATCAACAAAGATACTGGAATTCGTTAGCATTACTTATGGTGGCAGAGAGTTGGAGACAATGTAGGTTTCCATTAGTAAGGAGAACTAAAATGCAAAAGGTAGTATATGCAGATGATAGAATACCACCCAGCCATCAGAAATAATGAACCAGGGCGCCTGGGTGGCTCAGTTGGTTAAGCGACTGCCTTCGGCTCAGGTCATGATCCTGGAGTCCCCGGGATGGAGTCCCACATCGGGCTCCCTGCTCAGCGGGGGGCTCTGCTTCTCCCTCTGACCCTCTTCCCTCTCATTCTCTTTCTCTCAAATGAATAAATAAAATCTTAAAAAAAAAAAAGAAATAATGAACCAGATCTTCATTCAGCAACCAGAGTAGCTCTCAAAAACAATGCGAGTAGGCAGGGGCGCCTGGGTGGCTTGGTTAAGGGACTGCCTTCAGCTCAGGTCATGATCCTGGAGTCCAGGGATCAAGTCCCACATCCAGCTCCCTGCTCAGCAGGGGAGTCTGCTTCTCTCTCTGACTCTCCTCCCCCTCATGCTCTCTGTCTCAAATAAATAAATAAAATCTTAAAAAACAAACAAAAAAACAACGCAAGTAGGCAAAAAAAAAAGCAATGAGCATTTAGTAAATTAAGGTCATCTATAAACATAAAATAACGTTAAATAGTTCTCAAAGATACACCTATCTAATGACATTAAAACAATTAGGGTAGATACAGGGGAGTGTGGGAGGTGAGGGAAGGTCGTGTGGGGGCGTGGGGGGTGAACTGAAGGGGGACAATGGGTTAATCCAAGCACCTTGCGGGAACAGATGACAATAATGTACCACGAACTAGGAGGTGATCACCTCCACTCTCCGCCCTTGAGGTCCCAAGAAAAAGTCCTCTTTTTAAAGACCACGACGGTCACCCATCCCTTCAGCAAATATTGAGCACCTCTAGGTGTCAGCCAACGTACTAAGAGGGGGCTACAGCCTTGAACAAAACATAACTTTTTTAAAACACAGAACGAGTGAAATGCGTGGTGTGCCAAATGGCGGTAAGCGCCATGGAAGAGGGCCACGGCGAGGCCTAGAAGGTTCTGGGACTCAGCGGGCAGTGGGGCGGAAGTGGCAGGCAGCAGGCGGACGGATGCTGGGGCCGGACCCGCTGCCCGCAGGGGGCTCTCGGTGGAGGCCTGCCTTGCCCCCTCGCGGGGTGGGAACGGGGTGGGGGCGGGAAGGGGGCGCCGGCCCGGCGAAGGGGCACGGGCCCCGAAACCGCAGCCAGCTCCAGGCTCCCCTGCGGGACCCGAGGTGGGGGGCTGGGGGCCAGGGAGGGGGTGAGCGCCCCAGCGCCCAGCAAGGACCCCACCTGCCGCCCGCCACGCCCCTCCCCCACAGCGCCGGACACTCACGGTTCTGCTCGGCCAGGGGCAGGTGCGCCGTGGTGAAGGCCAGAAAGGACTCATTGCCCATGTCCCAGTCCAGCAAGCCCGGGACCTGGCCATGGAGGCTGGCCCAGAGGTCGAGGTGTTGGAGTTTCAGGTCCACCTTCAGGGAGAGGAGAGGTCGCCCGGTAGGGGGTGGGAGACTCGGAGACACTGAGGCTGAGGCCTCGCACCACTTCCTCAAAGCCCCGGGCTCGGGCTCGGATCCCGTTAGTTGGCGCCAGCTCAGGTGTGGAGAGTCCCCAATTTGAGGCCTTTAATCGCCTCTGGCCTCCACCGGCTACTCTCTGCGACCTCTCTCCTCAACCCCTTACACTTTGATTTTGGGGCTTGGGGCCCCTGAGGGTCCCGAAGGGAGGGATCCCAGGCCCTCTTTCCCCTCTGCGTTTGCACAAAGCTCTGCTTGTGTTTAGTAAGTTTCTCTACCACCACCACTGAAGAATGATCCCTTGATAGTATTAATACCTACTTTCTAGAGGTTCTGATAGATTTCATGGCTTATCCAAGATCTTACTCGTAGTACTTGGTGAAGATAGGATTGGGGGGTGGTTTTTTTTTTAAGATTTTTTTTTAGGGGCACCTGGGTGGCTCAGATGGTTAAGCGTCTGCCCTTCGGCGGCGGGCATGATCCCAGAGTCCTGGGATCACGGCTCCTTGGTCAGCCAGGAGTCTACTTCTGCTTCTCCCCCCCGACTCGTGCTAGGGCACTCTCTCTCTCTCTCAAATAAATAAATACAATCTTAAAAAATAAATAAAAAATAAAGACTGTATTTATTTATTTGTCAGAGAGAGAAAGCACAAGCAGAGGGAGCTGCAGGCAGAGGAAGAAGCAAGCTCCCCGCTGAGCAAGGAGCCCGATATGGGACTCGATCCTAAGATTCTTGCATCATGACCTGAGCCAAAGGCAGACACTTAACCTACTGAGCCACCCAGGAGTCCCAGGAGAGTGTTTTGTTTTTTAATTTGGTTTTTAAAGATTTTATTCATTTTAGAGAGAGGAGAGCGAGAGAGAGAGTGCACACAGGGTGTGGGGGGCGGGGCAGAGGGAGAAGCGGACTCCCTGCTGAGCAGGGAGCCCAACTCAGGACTCCATCCCAGGGCCCTGGGATCATGACTTAAGCGAAGGCAGACGCTTAACCGGTTGAGCCACCCAGGTGCCCTAAAATTTGGTTTTTAATCATTTCAAATTTACAGAAAAATCCCAAGAATAGTATAAAAATTCCTGTATACCTGAATCCTATAATTCACCAATGACACCAAGTATTAACATTTTATCACATTTTAATTTTTCTCTCTATATAAGACATTTATTGTTATTTTTCTGAACTATCTAAGAGTAATTTGCAGACGTAATGCCCTTTACCCATAAATACTTCACTGGGTATTTCCTAAAAACAGGGATAATGTCATATATAACCAGAAAACCAGAAATGAGACCATTATCAAAATCAGAAAATTTAACATTGACTCAATACTATATTTAACATACAGATCCTATTCAAATTTCACTAATTGTCCCAATGACGTCCTTTATATAAATTTGCTCTCTGGTCTAGGATCCAGGTCAGGCTCACACAGTGCATTTCATCTTCAAGTCTTTTGCTCTCCTTTCATCCCAAGCAATTTCTCAGCCTTTTTAATCTTTCATACCACTGACATTTTGGGAAGAGTACAGGCCATTTATTTTGTAGAATGTCCCTTAGTTTAGGTTTGTCTGATGTTTCCTCATAATTAGACTCGTGCATTTTGGGCAAGAATATCATACGAGTGATGTTGCTTCCTTCTCAGTAATTCACATCAAGAGGCACACGATGTCAGCGTGTCTCATTATTAGTGATGTTAATTTCAATCACTTGGTTTAGTGGTATCCACCAGGTTTCTCGAGGGTAGTTACCTTTTTTTCCCTCTCTCTTTCTCTCTTTTGTAATTAGTAAGTAATTTGTGAGGAGATACTTTGATCTAGAATCCTGTTCCTCAGGGCACCTGGCTGGCTCAGTCAGTGGAGCATGTGACTCTTGATCTCAGGGTTGTGAGTTCAAGCCCCACCTTGGGTGTAGGTATTACTTAAATAAATAAAACTTCATTTAAAAAAATAAATAAGGGTACCTGGGTGACTCAGATGGTTGGGCGTCTGCCTTCGGCTCAGGTCATGATCCCAGGGTCCCGGGATCGAGTCCCGTGTCGAGCTCCCTGCTCAGCGAGGAGCCTGCTTCTCCCTGTCTTTCTGCTGCTCCCCCTGCTTGTGCTCTCTCACTCTCTCTGTCAAATAAATAAATAAAATCTTTTAAAAAATAAAAATAAAAATCCTGTTCCTGAAAAAAAGTTTAAAATTTAAAAAAAAAATCCTATTCCTCATCAAGTTTAGGCCCATTAATTCTAGTATCCATTTATGATTCTTGCCTGAATCAGTCATTACTAGGATGGGTGTAAAATGATGATCTCTCTAAATCTATCATTCCTTTCCCATTTATTTAATTGACATTCTATTGTAAAGAAGAGCTTTTCTGTATCTCATGTATATTTTTTAAGATTTATTTATTTATTTTGAGAGAGAGAGATCACAAGTGGGAGGGGCAGAAGGAGAAGGAGAGAGGATCCTAAGCAGACTCCCTGCTGAGCGAGGAGCCTGAGGTAGAGCCTGATTCTAGGACCATAAGATCATGACCTGAGCTGAAACCAAGAGTTGGAGGCTTAACTGCACCACCCAGGTGCCCCTATTTTTAAAAAAGATTTTATTTTATTCTATTATTTATTTACTTATTTTACAGCTTTTATTTATTTGAGAGAGAGGGAGAGCATGAGTTGGGGGAAGGGGTAGAGGGAGAAGGAGAAGCAGACTCCCCGCTGAGCAGGGAGCCAGCCGGCACAGGGGCTCCATCCCAGAACCCTAAGATCATGACCTGAGCTGGAGGCAGACGCTTAACGGACTGAGCCACCCAGGCCCCCCTATTTATTGATTTTTTAACTCCAAGAGGTAGAGATTTTATTTTTAAGTAACATCTACGCCCAACATGGGGCTCAAACTTACAACCTTGAGGTCAAGAGTTGAATGCTCCACCGCCTGAGCCAGTCAGGCACCCCTTATCTCATATTTGTTTGTTTATTGTTAGTATGGACCTGAAGGATTCTTAGAGTGGATTATTTGTAGTTATTAATTATAACAACTTATTATAATTATTATAAAATTCTATAATTCTAAAATTGTCCCAGATTAGGCCAGTGGGTGAACTAGCCCCCTTTGGTTCCTCTGTGCATCCTGGGTTCCCTATCAAAGCCTATGCACCCTGTGCTGAGCTGCCTGTGGCTTGTCTAATAGCCCAGAAACTTTGAGAGTACCTAGCATATAGGAGGCCCTCAATAAATGTTTTAACTACTGTGAAAACAACAGCTTCCCTTTTAAAAATTCGCTAGGACTCTACCTTTAATACCAATAATAGTAATTTTAATGCTAATTTCTCTAATTGTAAAAATAATTTATGTTCAGGGTGCCTGGCTAGCTCGGTGGGTAGAGCATGAAACTCTTGATCTTGGGGTTGTGAGTTCGAGCCTCACCTTGGGTGTGGAGATTACTTATTTATTTATTTATTTTAAAGATTTTATTTATTTGACAGAAAGAGACAGCGAGAGAGGGAACATAAGCAGGGGGAGTGGGAGGGGGAGAAGCAGGCTTCCTGCCGAGCAGGGAGCCTGATGTGGGGCTTGAGCCACCCAGATGCCCCTGGAGATTACTTAAAAAAATAAAATAAGGGGGGGCACCTGCGTGGCTCAATCGGTTGAGCATCTGCCATCAGCTTAGGTCGTGACCTCAGGTCCTGGGATTGAGCCCCATGCTGGGCTCCCTCCTCAGCGGGGAGTCTGCTTGTCCCTCTCCCCCTGCCCCTCCCCCAGCTTGTGGGCAGACGTGCACATGTGCTCTCTGTCGCTCTCATAAATGAATAAATCTTTTAAAAATTTTTTAAATTGAAAAAATAATACATGTTCAGTGCAGAAAACATGGAAATATAGAAAACACTAAAGGAAAAACAATAAAGCCAAACTCATTCTTTGTATCAACTCAGAGATAATTGATTACATTTTGATGTATATGCTTCCAAAATTTTTCCATATGGGTGTTTCATTTTTGTTTTGTTAAAAAAAAAGTTATTGTAATGCATCTACTCTTTAATAGGCCTTTTCAAATTAGTCTACCATTTAAGAATGTTTCAATCATACAAGTAATATATCTGATAAGGGATTACTCTCCAGAATATATAAAGAACTACAACTCTCACACACACACATGATTTAAAAATGGGCCAAGACATTGAATAGACATTTCTCCAAAGAAGATATACAAAGGTTCAATAGCCACATGAAAAGATTCTCAACATCACTAATCATTAGGGAAATGCAAATGAAAACCATAAGAAAATACTTCACATCCATTGGGATGGCTATTATAAAAACAAACAAAACACAGGAAATAACAACTGTTGAGGATATGGAGAAATTAGAACCCTTGTGCAGTGCCTGTGAGAATGTGAAATGGTGCAGTCCCCATGGAAAAAAGTACAGGGGCTCCTCAAAAAAGTAAACATAAGGGCGTCTTTGTGGCTCAGTCGGTTAGGCGTCTGCCTTTGCATGATCCCAGGGTCCTGGGATTGAACCTGGCTTCGGGGTCCCTGCTCAGCGGGGAACCTGCTTCTTCCTCTCTCTCTGCTGCTTCCCCTGCTTGTGTGCTTGTTCTCTCTCTCTCTCTCTCTCTGTCAAGTAAATAAATAAAATCTTAAAAAAAATTAAACATAGAATTACCATATGATCCAGGAGCGTCTGGGTGGCTCAGTCGTTTAAACGTCTGTCTTCGGCTCAGGTCTTGATCCCAGGGCCCAGGGATCGAGCCCCATGTCAGGCTCCCTGCTCGGCGGGGGGTCTGCTTCTCCCCCTCCCTCTGCCCCTGCTTCTGCTCCCCTTCTCCCTCTTGCTCGCTCTCTCTCTATGTCAAATAAATAAAATCTTTAAAAAAAAAAAAAAGGAATTACCATATGATCCAGCCATTCCATGTCTGGGTATACACCCAAAAAAAACTGAGAGCACAGACCGAAACAGATATTTGTGCACCCATGGAGCAACACTCTTCCCAATAACTAAAATGTGTTGGAAACAACCCAAATGTCCATCAGCAGGTGAATGCATAAACAAAATGTGGCCTCTACATATAATGGCATATTATTTAGCCTTAAAAATGAATAAAACTCGGGGCACCTGGGTGGCTCGGTCTTTAAGTGTCTGCCTTCGGCTCAGGTCATGATCCCAGGGTCTGGGGATCGAGCCCGGCATCGGGCTCCCTGCTCAGCGGGAAGCCTGCTTCTCCCTCTCCCACTCCCCCTGCTTGTGTTCCTTCTCTCACTAACTTTCTCTCTCTCTCAAATAAATAAATAAATTCTTGAAAAAAAAAAAGAATAAAACTCAGACACAGGCTACAACAGGGATGAACCTTGGAAATATTATGCTAAGTGAAATAAACCAGACACAAAAGGACAAATTGTGATTCCACTTTAATGAGATACCTAGAAGAGCCAAATTCATAGAGACAGAAAGTAGAATGGTGGTTGATGAGGGTTGTGGGGAGGAGGGAACGGGTACAGAATTTCTCTTTGGGATACTGAAAAAGTTCTGGAGATGGATAGTGGTGGCGGGTGCCCAGCAAGGTCAATGTATTTAATGCTACTGAACTTAACAGAAATGGTTAAAATAGTAAATTTCAGGTTATGTATATTTCACCACAATTTAAAAAATGTTTATATCAGTAAGTTCCAAACTTTGTTGAGCATTGGAACCTCCTGATCTTGAAAAAATACTAATGTCAGGCTGCCACCCCAGTCATTCTGATTCTAGTATAGGGTATGGCCTAGGTGTTGGGGCTTTTTTTAAAGCCCCTTAGATGAATCCAGTGTGCAGTGGAGTTTGGCTCCCAGTCCGATGCTCTTCCCCCAGCGTAAGGTTGGGCCCCCAAGCCCCCCTTGGCTGGTGCAGTTAGGGTGGGGGGCACAGGTCAGACCATTCTCTCTGCAGGGCACATCCTCCCTGCCCGTCTCTCCTGACTTCAGGCCTCAGCTCTGTTAGGCCGACCCAAACAAAGAAGGTCCCAGTGTTCACCTCCTTCCTCATTTTTCATAGCACTTGCCACATTTTTACAAGATTTTATTTATTTGAGAGAGAGAGAGAAAGCACAGGTGGGGTGTGAGGAGGGGCAGAGGGAAGAGGAAGAAGCAGACTCCCCACTGATGTGGGGCTCGATCCCAGGACCCTGAGATCATGACCTGAGCTGAAGGCAGACATTTAACTGACCGAGCCACCCAGGTGCCCCACACTTATCACATTTTTTATTTAACTTATTTACTTGTTCGCATTTTGGGGATCTGTCTCTTGCATTAAGTTCCGCATAAACTCCATGAGGGAGGAACAATGTCTTTCCACATTTTATTCCTAGCACTTCTAGTAGCACCTGGCATGTAATACATGCTCAGTTAATGTTTGTGGAATGAATAAATGCTGCTGTTTCTTCTCTTCCACTGCCTCCCTCTCCCAGGGTCTTGGGTTGCTCTAGAAAGGGGTGGTTAAGACCATTGTTCCAGCATCTTCTATGTTTGTTGTTTTTTATTGTTTTCACAATTTTTGGCGACTTCCCAGTCCCCCTTCTCTTCAGGGCCTTGTTCATTCATTCATTCGTTCATTTGTTCACTTATTCAACAAGTATTTACTGAGTACCTACTATGTCCCAGGCACTGTGGAGCACAGGTGCTGTAGGCACAAAATGACTGCTCTTGGGGAACATACAGTCTGCTGCGGGAGACAACTGAAGAGTCATATAAACATATAATTATAAACCATAGTAATGCTATGAAAGACAGGATAGGGGAACCTAGTGAGGGGATGGCGGTCAGAGGCTTCCCTGACGAAGGTGGGTTACCTGTGCAAATAGGAGTGGGGTGGGGATGGGGGCAGTCAAAAGAGCAAGCCAGGCATATGGAATAGTCTGTGCAAAGGCCCCGAGGCAAGAGGGAACACAGGATATTGGAGGGAACACAGTGAGAACAGAGGGGCCGTTAGGAGAAAGACCAGGGCTAGTCTTGAAGGTTGCCTTAAAGATCCTGGTGTTTCCCCTAAGAGCAATGCAAAGGTCACTGATCCTTGTAAGGGATGTGTACCGGAAAGCGGGCCACGCTTGCTCTTCTCCCTCAGTTACCAGACTCTACCACCCTTGTCCTCCCCCACCCAGGGTTCTTCCACTTCTGCTCCCTCCTCCTAGGCCCCCTTAGCCTATTCTCCACTTCTCCCACCCCCAGCCTGCTGTCCAGGGTCCCACCCTGGCGGCCCTCCTTGTCCCCAGTCAGAGCTGTACTCCTTTCCCCAGCATCTCCCTTTGCTCCGCCAACACCCCAGGACCCTCCGGCCTCCAGCCCTGCCCACAGAGCGCACCATGCCCTGGCTGGGCGGCCTGCTGCGGGGCGGTGCAAAACCCACAGGCCAGGGGGTCTGAGAACTCCGGACTCCCGACTTCTGGGCTCATCCAGCCCCTTCCTGCCTCCTGAGAGAAGCAGCTCTGGGTTGTGGGACGGGAAGGGGACTAGAGCGCCTGCTGCCTGACGTGGAGTCTGTTCCCGCCCAGGTGGAGCCCATGGAAGGGAAACAGGGCAGATGGGGCATCAGACTTTATTGAAGGGGTTTCTGTCACTGAGGGAAGAGTGAATTATTGGGGGGGCGGTGGTGATTAAAGAGGTGAAGTGGGAGGAGCGTCAGTTCTGACAGGAGTGGGCTGAGGGGCTTATAGGGAGTATTGGGAGGTGAGGCACTGGGAACCTAGGGGAGGGCAGAGGGAGGAAAGGGCTCTGGTGAGAGGGGGCAGCGAGGAGAGGTGAAGGCCCTGAGGAAGCCATGGTTGAGGCCTGGGAGCAGGCAGTCTTTTCAGGAGAGGAGGCAGGCACACAGGGCAAAGCCGTGGCCTGGGGAAATGGACAGCATCCTGGACCTCCTGGAGGCCTGCTGCCTGGCACTGGCCTCCTCACTTCTGGGCACCCAGGGCCAGGGCGATGATGAAGCCCAGAACCAGCAGGAACATGGCGACAGAGAGCAGCACTGTGATGACCACCATGCCCCCCGTCCGGGCCATTCCCAGCCCAATGGATTCCACCTTCCTTCCTGTCGGAAGAGAGAGTGGGGAGGCCTTGGTGGGCAGGAGGAGCCCTTGTCCTGACCCAAGGCTCTCTGGCTCATCCAGCTGTCCTTCATGCATTTATTCATCCAACCAATCAACTGATCCACACATCCATTGCGTAAACATTTATGAAGCATCTCCTGTGTTGGTCACTGAGGACACAGAAATTAATTGGACACAATTCCTACCCACATGGAAGCTTTAGTTTATGAGATGAGTCAACAGGCAGTCAAAAGGCCAAGGGCTCAGGGCTAGGATACGAGTACGCAAAGAAGCTAAGGGAGCCCAGGGAGGAGTAGCTGGGGGGGAGGGGGTGGAAAGGCCAGGGAAGATCTGGGGGGCATTGATTTACTTACGAGGAAGTGTGGACATTGGGATCTCTCTACTGGACTCAGTGGATGTCCCCTTCGTCACTAGGTAGGAAATGCTTTTGTGGTGGGATTTGGGAGAGAGAGGAGAGACTCCTCAGTGATTATTTGGGACTTGGGGAAAGAGGGAGGGAGCCCAGTCCTCCCCCTTCATAGCTGTGCCCTCCTCCAGCAGAGGCCCGTTCTTGACCCCTTCACCTGTACCCTCACTTTCTTACCCCAAGCTGACCAGCTCCCTCCCCACCAGCAAATGTCAGGACCCATCTTCTCTCCCTGCACACCCTCCAACAGGTGGCCTGAATCTGGTACCTACTAGTATTTGGTTCCTGGCACGAGGTCTGTCACCTGGTACGCACTGAGCCGGGTGACCGTGAAGCCGGCCCCACTGTCCACCACACTCACCAGCTCCCTGCGCCCACGGCACGGAGGCACCACGAAGCTAGATTTCACCACTGGGCGGGAAATTGGGGGTGAAGTCAGGGGTGTTTTCTGGGGGCCCCAAGGAGAAAGGGCAGCAGAATATGGGTGGCCCAGGAGAAGGGTTGATAGGAAGGCGGGAGCAGGGGAAGGGGTGCAGGTGGTGTCCTGGGTAGGGGTCTCTGGGGACCAGGGGGCCATCTTGGGAGGGAGTAGCAAACCTTGGCTGTCATTGGCTCTCCGGACCATCAGTGTGGCATTGCCCCCCGTGAGGTGACAGGGGGGCAAGGCAACAAGCAGGCTCTCTGTTAACGCCGGAGACAGCAGACCAGAGACGCTTGAGATGTTGAAGTCTGCTGGGGGGCCAAGAGGGAGTTCCGGGTGGGGGCAACCAATCCCCTTCCCAACCATCAGATCTGGCCCTGACCCCTGGGGGCCGTTTCTGAGGATGAAGCTGCCACTCTACCTCGGGTTGGCAGGACACAGGCCTTTGCTTGTCTTACCACCAGGTGGCAGCCTTGGGCTGCAGAAGCTGGGCTGTCCACCAAGCGGTCAGACTCTGGGTGCCAGTAGGGGTTGCCAGCGACCAACCTTACCCCAATTCCTAGCCTGGGCCCTTCCCCACACCTCTCTGCCTTCCGGGTTTGGAAGAGGACCAGGAGTGTGCCCTGGGCTCAGTGACTGATGCGTGGTCACTGCCATCACCAGCCCCCCAACCCCAACTGGCCAGACCAGCTCCTCTTTGAGGGCCTTGGAGGGCACAGCACCTCCTGCGTGGGCCTCAGAGTCCCTACCCCCACCCCAGCAGAGATGGCAGAGACCTGAAGCCCCCAGGGCCAGGACAGTCAGCAGAATCAGGATCAAGGGCAAGGTCCGGACGGGCAGCAGGGATGCCATAGCTGGGCTGGGAGCTGGAACGGGTGCTGGCAGGCTGTGGCCTCTGGAGGCAAGTGAGGCCAGGCCCCTGGGGTGGCTGATTTTGTCTTGGGGTGGGAGTGGCTGGAGGGGAATCCTGTCCAACCTGCCCTTGGGGCCCTACAGCCTCAGGGCAGGCCCCCCAGACAGGTTTTTCAGGCCGGGGGACTGGCTCTCAGGCCAGAAGTGGGGATGCCCTGGCTGGATCGTGATGGCTTAGTCAGCTGCAGAGGGGCAGGGTAACTAAGGTGGGGGTGGAAATCACCCCTTCCCCTGGCACTCCCACATGTTAGGGCCTGAGTATTCTTGCCTGCACGTGCATCTGGAGTGTGGCCTGTTGAGGACTGCTCCCCACAGATGGTGGGAATCTTCCAGGAGGGTAGCAAGTTCTGAGATTGTCCTAGTGTGCAAGAAGAGGAGAGGAACGCCAAGGGGCTCCAGATAGGGCCTTGGCTGGGCAAGGATGGAAGGGAAACTGAGGCTGGTAGTAGGGAATGGGGGCAGCAGAGCCAAGGGTTCCAGTTCACTTTGTCCAGTGAGGCCCAGACAGTGCTGCTCTGGGAGAGGCAGAGGGGTGTTGGCGCCAGGGAGCGTGTGGGAGTCAGATTCCTCTGGAGAGGGGCAAAGGGATGCTAGGGAAGCCTTTCAGAGAGACCAGAGAGGTGGGCACCAGCCCAGTCCAGCAGGGATGGGCAGCCAGCCTTGATCAGCAACCATTGTTGAACTGATTGAGAACGGAGGAGAGAGAGACCTGGTAGGAGAAAATAAAAAGAGACACAACCCCTCTGACTGCATCCCCCACCCCTGTGCTCAATCAGACAGAAGTGAGGGACGAGTTTTTGTGGAAAGCGAGGAGTGATGAGGAGAAAGCACCCACTCTGGGCACAGGGCATGTGCTAACATACCTATCCTTACGGCCATCATGGCCTGTCCACAACACCGGCTCCCTTTTGTAGATGTGGGAACAGACTCCGAGGGAGACTGCTAGGAGAGGCCAAGAGCTGCACAGAGAGCCCTGATGGATGTCACTGCGCCCTGAACCCTTCTATCTTCCCCAGTCCCAGAGAAGGGCCAGGGTCCTGTAAGGAAGGGGGGGCGTGTTCTTACCCCCCTGGTGAGAGGGGGAGTTCAAAGCTGGAGTGCAAGCATGGGGTGACGGTGAAGATAGAACTCACGGACCCAAACAGGGGTCGGAGGGCCTTAGACCAGCGCTTGTCCACATTTACTGTGCCTCTGAATCACTAAGGATCTTGCTGAGAGGCAGTTTCTGATTCAGTGGGTCTGAGGTGAAGCCTGAAAGTCTACATTTCTATCGAGCTTCCAGGTAACATTGACTGATGCTAGTCTGAGAGGCCCAGACTTTGAATTGCCGCATGCTCTGTGCTGCACCCAGGACACACACACACACACACACACGCACACGCACACACACACTCTGGGTCCTCTTTGGTGGAGATCAGGGGCAGGTGTTTTTTCCCCAGTTTCCCAGGACAGGCTGCCTTGGGGTGAAGAATTGAATTCTGTTTTTCCTATGCCTTGGTTTTTGGCCCCTTTCTGGTGGGATCCTACCATCATTTGCAAACTGAAAGAGGACCGTTTGCACATTGAGGAGAACTTTGGAGAGAGGGAACACACTAGGTGCTGGCATCCTGGGGGTGAGGAGATCTTCCTGGTGCTCCTCAAATCCCACCACTAACCTGGCAGGATGAGTACGCTTGGGCTTGGGAGGTATCTCTTCCCATTTCAGTCACAAACCAGGGAGCAGAAAGAAGAGGCTGGGTTTATTGCGGGCTGGGCTGTGTTGGGTCCACGCCTCAGCACACAGCCCATCTGAAATTATGAGTGGGACAGAGTAGGGTAGGGATAACAGGGCCCTGTGCCTTTAAGCCCTCCTTTTTCCCTCCAGCCCCCCTTCCCCACCCCAACCCTCCCCAGGTTTCTGGAGGAACTGAGAGTTGCGTCTTCTCCCTGCCCTGCCGAGCTGCTCACTGGCTGCTCGGGAGGCTGTGCTTTGCGGTCTCCATGGAAACCATTAGTTGCTAAGCAACTGGAGCATCATCTGTGCTGAGCTCTCGCATCTAATTATCCCATCACAGCGGCGAGGAGGGTTTGGGGAGCTGCGAGGAGGGGGAGGCCAAGCGCAGAGGCAAGAGGATAACTCTTTTAGCAGAGCAGATTCATTGACACGCTGAAGTCATTTAAAGCCACAGCACCCTGTGCCTCTGGAGGATGTCCTCGCGGCTTGGAGTAAAGGAACCAGGGCCACAAATGCCTGGAGTCGCTCTCTTGGACCCACACTTTCTAAGCTGTCTCCCCCTCAGAGTCTTGATTCTAAATTCACTCAAGTTTCCTCTTCTGCCCCCTTCCTTCCCCGTCCCATTCCCAAGTCAACAAACATTTATGAAGCCCCTGATCTGTGCTAGGAACAGGTCTACAGAGGCAAAGTAAGTTTCTGCCTCCAGGGAGTTCTTAATCTCTCTATTCTGCCTGGACTAAAAGATTAGCTCCTAAAACCGACCTACTCTTTCTGAACTATAGTACTTTGTATTTGTTCCTGAACTGTGGTAGTTTTGTAGCCGGAGGCTCTCAGATCAGAACCCAGGTCTATCTGGTATACCAGTGGTTCTTGTTCCATAATGCAGCTCTTCTGCTTGCCAGTCAGTTAGAAACATGTCCACTGGGGCACCTGGGTGGCTCAGTCAGCTAAGCGTCTGCCTTCGGCTCAGGTCACGATCCCAGGGTCCTGGGATCAAGCCCTGCGTTGGGCTCCCTGCTCAGTGGGGAATTTGCTTCTTCCTCTCCCTCTACCCCTCCCCCTCACTCATTTTCTCTCTCTCTGTAACTCAAAATAAATAAATACAATCTTAAAAAAAAAAAAAAAGGAACCATGTCCACTTGACTCCACGGGCACGTGAGCCTCTGTTGGGGATTATTGTCCTCCTGCTGATAAATAATACCATCTGACTTTAGGTGAGTCATTTTGAACCTCAGTTTTCTCACCTATAAAATGGGAAGACTCGTTCCTTTTCAGTCATCTAGTGAGATGTGATAGGTGTCGAAATGCTTTAAAATAAAGGGGTGGAAGGAATGCTGGAGATCATTGTCATAATTAACAGGAGCAGACTGGGGAAACCCTGGGGACTTGAACCAAGAAGTAAGATGCAGGGCTCACCAAATATTGGTCTGATGGGAAATGGCAGAGCCTCTATCCTTGAGAAGTGAGGAAAAGGCAGAGAGAAAAAAAATCTGTGTCATGTAGGGTTGGAAGAAACCTGGATGCTCCTTTATTTTTTTCTAATTCTCCCTCTGATGCAACCACTTACCCCAAATCTTCCGGCTTTGTGGCCTTGGCCCTGTTACCTACCTGAGTATTCTGAGCTGCAGTTTCCTCTTCTGTAGAAAGGGTATAAAATCTGTCTCACTGAGATATGATGACCATCACTCAAGCTAATTTATTTAAGAGTGCATAGCACGATATCTGGTTCAATAAATATTAATTTAAGTAATTCATCTTATCCTCTCCTTTAACCCTTACTACAGATGAAAACTAGAGGCTCAGAGCAAATAAATGAGTTTCCTGAGGTCACAGAGCTAGTAGCTAATGAGGTGGGATAGAAATTAGAATTTGGGGGCACCTGCCTGGCTTAGTTAGTAGAGCATGCAACTCTTGATCTCAGGGTCATGAGTTTAAGCCCCACATTGTGTGTGGAGCCTACTTAAAATAAATAAAGTTATTAATTTAAAAAAACCAGAAATCAGGGGCTCAGTCAGTTAGGTGTCTGCCTGGCTCAGGTCATGGTCTCAGGGTCGCAGATTGAGCCTCGCATTGGGCTCCCCGCTGAGCAGGAAGTCTGCTTCTTCCTCTCCCTCTGTCCCACCCCTTGTGCTCTCTCTCAAATAAATAAATAAAACCTTAAAAAACAAAACAAAACAAAAACCAGAGATCAGAATTCGGTTTCCCAACTCTGTCATTGATACAGAGGGCAATGGTTGGGCAGGAAAGGTAGTCTGTGGGGGAAGTGACAAGATGTGGGCCAGCTGTAACTTGTATGCCAAGCATGCCACCGGGGCCCCAGGCACACAGAAATTGCCTGCCTACTCGTGTTTCCATTCAGTAGACATTTGTTGAACAACTCCTCTGCAGTGGGTGCCATGATGGATGAAATATGGAGAGGACAAGAAACCACTCCCGCTAGCAAGTTGCTGAGTTTTGGAGAATGAACCAGTTGAAATAATCAGAAGGGGATATTCCAAAAAGGGAACAGCATATGAAAAGGCTCAGAGAAGTGAATTATCCTGACACCTTCTGGGAACTGGGAACAAATACATCTTGGCTAGAAAGAGGCATGCAAAGATGAGCAGGGCAAGACCTCCAGCCCCCAGCTGGGTCACCAGTGGCTGTGTATCCTATGCTAAGGAGCTTAATTTTTACTCTGAAAAAAACAGAGAGCCTTTGAAGAGTTTTAATTGTGGAAAGAACATTTTGGAAATAGTGTGGGAAGGGATTGGCAGAGGGTAACGGATTGGCACTTTGGGTCAGGGTTAGTCTGTGTGGCCAGTAGAACCCAGCAGAAGCAATGGTCACTCCTGAGGCTAGATCGGAGAAGGACTTACACCTTCATCT
Organism: Callorhinus ursinus; assembly: GCF_003265705.2. Taxonomy (NCBI): domain Eukaryota; kingdom Metazoa; phylum Chordata; class Mammalia; order Carnivora; family Otariidae; genus Callorhinus; species Callorhinus ursinus. The sequence goes on along the minus strand of NW_027397081.1, from coordinate 15,390,039 downwards.
TTGCTCTCTCCTGGAGAGCTCACTCTGGAGGACGTGGGAGCACCACGACGGGGAGGTCCATGTGGCCAAGGATTGAGGCCTCCTGCCCACATCCAGAACGGAACTGAGGCTTCCAGACAATAGCCATGAGAATGAGCAAGCCTGGAAGCAGATCCTCCAGCCCCAGTTGAGCCTTCAGATGACTGTGGCCCAGGCCGACATCTTTTACTGCGACTGCACAAGATACTCAGAGCCAGAACTGCCCAGCTAAGTCTCTTCCAGATTCCTGATTCTCAGAATAGTATTTGTTTTTACAAGCCGCTGATAGACAACTCATACAGATATCTTGGGAAATTGGACATTTTCACAGTTGGGTGTGTGAGTCTGGGGCACAGAACAGAGGGGTGGGATAAAGAGAGAGAAGGTGGGCAATGGTTAAAATTGTGATGTGGAGAACAGTCCTTGGAGATATTAGGACACACAGCTTCTGAAGGACAGACAGACAGAGGGGAGCTGATGAAGGAGGAATGGAAATGAGGAGGAAAACCACAAGGGAGCAGATGGGGAATTTCAAAAAGGAGGTGTCGAATGTATGAAGGTCAGAATTGAAAGTAAGGACTGAGAAATGTTCACTGGGCTTGGCACCTCGGGGGTCACACCTCTTTAGGAGCAGCTTCCTACAGGTGAGGAAGGCAGATGCAGGAGTCCAGAGATGACTGGCTGGGGAGGAAGTGGGGATAGAACCATGCAGGCTGCTCCTTGAAGAAGCTTGGCTGGGAAGGGAAGGAGACAGGGAACTGGAGGGGAATTTGGGGGAACTCACCTGCTGTGGTTTGGTTTTGTTTTGTTTTGGGTTTTTTTTTAAGGTTTTATTTATTTCTTTGACAGAGAGAGACACAGCGAGAGAGCGAGCACAAGCAGGGTGAGTGGGAGAGGGAGAAGCAGGCCTCCCGCCGGGCAGGGAGCCCGATGCAGGGCTCGATCCCAGTACCCTGGGACCATGACCTGAGCCGAAGGCAGACGCTTAACGACTGAGCCACCCAGGCACCCCAGTGTGGTTCTTTTTTTAAGATTTATTTATTTATTTGAGAGAGAGAGAGAGAGAGAGAGAGAGCATGAGTGGGAGGGGCAGAGGGAAAGGGAGAGAGAGAATCTCAAGCAGACTGCACTGAGCACAGAGCTGGACACGGGGCTCGATCCCACAATCCTGAGATCCTGAGATCATGACATAAGCAGAAACCAGAAACCAAGAGTCGGGATGCTGAACTGACGGGGTCACCCAGATGCCCCACCTGTTGTGTTTTTAAAGGTAAAGATGCAGGAAAGGGAGGGTTGTGACTGATGTAGAGGCTTCTGGAAGAGGGGAAAAAATGGGGTTCAGATCAGAGGTGGAGGCATCAGCCTTTAGCCACAGGAATGACTCTCTCTCTTTCTCTCTCAGCAGAGAGAAAAGATTGGGCAACAATGCAGAGTAATTGTGGGGAGACGGTCGGGGAGAAAGTCAGGGGGAAGGAAGAAGCAAATTAAGGGAGCTCCTTCCTGATGGCCTCCACTTTCTCTGGGAAGTAGGAAACTCAGTGGGGAGAAGGGCTTGGGGTCTGAGGAAGGGGGAGAGTTTGAGTAGCTATTTGTGGGGAGAGGAGGACATGCTACCAAGGGCCTTGAAGAAGGCTGTCTGGTGGTGGCGGCCCAGCTGAGCTTGGGGACCGCTCATCTTCAGGGGCGCTGGCTGCATTAGTCAGGGTTCTCTGGAGAAACAGAGCAGACAGGATATGTATATAGAGAGAGGTTTATTTTAAGGCATTGGCTCATGTGATTGTGGAGGCTTAGCAAATCCACAATCTGAAGGGGGAGGCAGGCAGGCTGGAGACCCAGGAAAGAGTTGCAGTTGGAGTCCAAAGGTGCTCTGTTGGCTGAATTCCTTCTTTCTGTGGGAGGCCAGAGGGGAGGTCAGTCTTTGTTCTATTAGGGCCTTCAACTGATTGGATGAGGCTCACCATACCATGGGTAATCTGCCTTACCCAAAGTTCACTGATTTAAATGTTCACCTCATCCAAAAACCATCTTCACAGAGTCATCTAGAGTGATGTTTGACAAAATATCCGAGCACCCTGGCCCAGTCAAGCTGACACATAAAATTAACCATCACACTGACCTTGACATTTTAGGAGCTTTTCAAATTACACAACAGCTTGAGTGCAGAAATGATAAAACTGTCAGGTTGGACTGACTCAGGGTTCAGGTCTCCAAGGCATAGGAAGCGCAGGGTGTTGGCAAGAGTGAAGGCCTAGAGACTAAGATGTGGGCTAGTTATGAGAAGGGGTGATGAATGTGACCAGAAGGAGCACTGAGGAGTGAGGTCAAGGTTGAATAAAGATGTGAGAAGAGAGGGGGAGCAGGGGAGCATGGATGGGGACGGGACAGAGAGTGACGGCCATCCAGGTGGCTGCTGGGGAAAGAAAGCCAAGGTCCTCACTGCAGCTGGACGGAGCACGAAGTTGCGAGGCCAAGGGGTGCTGCAGACCCTCGTGTCTCCGGGAGCCAGGCAGATAACAAAAGCAGTAAAACAAGGTGAGTGAAACTGGGGCCAACCGGAGACTGTATAGCAGCAGGAGCTCCGGCTCAAGGGGAAGCGCTGCCCTGCTGAAAGGGGGGGCCTAGGGTGGCTGTGCCTCCTCTTTTTTTTTTTTTTCAAGAGAGGCCAGACCTCTGAATTTGTAGGTAAGGTGCCCTTATTTTCAAATTCTAAACTAATATATATTATAAAATGCACTTTGTGAGCCAAACGATAAACATCTTTAAGGCCAGCTTCACCCCTGGGGGCCACAGATCGTGTCATCAGGAACCGGGTGATAGAACAGGAGTGGGTGGGGGCGCCTGGGTGGCTCAGTTGGTTAAGCGTCTGCCTTCGTCTCAGGTCATGATCCCAGGGTCCTGGGTTCGAGCCCCGCATCGGGTTCCCTGCTCAGTGGGGAGTCTGCTTCTCCCTCTTCCCCTGCTCATGCTCTCTCTCGCTCTCTCTCTCTCTCTCAAATAAATAAATAAAATCTTAAAAAAAAAAAAGAACAGGAGTAGGTGTTTTGCTGGTGAGCAAGGGGGAAGACTATTTGAGGTTGAGGGGATAGAGGCTGGAGGGTTTGTGGAAGCAGGCAGGGGTTCAGTGTCAGCAGGGGCCAGAGCGCTGGCAAGGAGGGCTTGTGATGGAAGGGGAGAGAGAGGCGGAGCAGATGCAAAGAAACAAAAGTCCTGGAAAGGCCCGGCCCGCCATGTTTAGAGCCAGTGAGGAGCCTCTGACAGGGTCAAAGCAGGGAAGTGGCAAAATTCAGTTTGGTTGGAGAAAGATGATTGTAGGAGAAGGTGGAGGCTTGATTGTGGGGTAATTAAGCCTCTCCTTAGACCTGAAGGAGAGCTAATCCTTCCAAGAAATAATGGTGGCCGAATTAACATGAATTAATTTATTCAATAAATGTTTATTAAATGCCTTTGCACCAGTCACTGTGCTAAGTACCAGGCATTCAGAGGTGAACAAGTTTGCTCTCCCAGAAATTATGGTATAATGGGAAATACTGGAGTCCGCGCTACCACACTGCAGCAGGATTTTAGTAGAAAAAGTCATGCTAACAGTTATTATTTGTTGAGTGTTTACCACATGTCAGGCGCTGCACTAAGTCTTTCATTTATTTTCTTGCTTAATCCTCATAGCAACCTGGGGGGGGGTACTGTTATTATCCTCATTGTATTAATGAGGAAACTAAGGTCAGAGACATTAAATGACTTGCCCAAGAGGCTCCTCATGGAAGGGGCAACTTCCATGGGCTTGGGCAGTCCTGGAGGGCCTCCTGGAGGAAGTGGTAAATAAGTGAAGCTCTGAAAGTTGGGTAGGAGTTCACAGGGTGAAGGTGAGGGAGGGAAGAGGGAGAGGGGAGATTGTTCTAGGCTGAGAGAGCTGCAAAACCTCATTAAAGGACTGGAGGTTTAGAGTGGAATTTGGGGAAGTCATTGGAGAAGTAGCCAGGACCAGATGAAGAGCTTTGTAAGCCCCTTTAAAGAATTTTGTTTTTTTTTTTTTAAAAAGAATTTCAATTTTTATCCTAAGGATAAAAAGAAGCAGTTGAAGGGTTTTAAACTGGAGAGTGTCATGATTAAATTTGTATCTTAAAAAGATGATTTTTGCTGCAGTGTAGAGATTGTGTTGGATGAATAGCTGGGAGATATTTTAGATGTCTCTTGACACACTGCTGAGATAAGATTCTGGGCAAAAAATGACCAAAGAGGGAATTTTCGGGTGATGGTTTGATGGGAGGGCTATGGGGCCGGGTAGGGAGCAGAGTGAAGGATGCCTCCCAGGCGCTGGCTTGGGCAGCTGGGCAGATGGCGGCACTGTCACCAGCTGGAGTGCTGGGGGGAGGGGTGGAGGCTTGGGAGGAGATTTGTGGGGAGGGGTTGGAGAGCTGTCACTTTTGAACTCGCTGAACTGAAGTGCCTGAAGGACACCCAGGTGGAGGTGTGTGGAAGGTAGTTGGATGCATGGTCTGGAGCTCAGGAAGGCTGTGGGCACAGGTGTGACAGCTTCGGCCTCGGGGAGGAGCGCCAGCCCGTGAGAGGACAAGAGCAAGGACAGAGCCTGGGGAATACCATCATGGTCAAAGGGAAAGAGGAGACTGTAAAAGAGACTGAGAAGCTTCCCTCAAAGGAAAAAGAGAAGAGCCAGGAGGGCGTGGTATCCCAGGTACCAGAAGAAGAATGCTTCCAGGAGCCATGCTCCACAGCAAACTGGTTCACAGGAATGGGAGAGATTTGAAATGTGCTCCTTGGCTTTGGCAAGTAGGAGTCACGGAGATTGCCTCGCTCTCGAAGTGAAGGTGTGGGAATGAGGGCGACTGGGCTGGGCACAAGGGTGCTGAAGGACCGATGGCCTGGGTGGAGCTGGGTCTGGGATTCCTGTGAAGGGCTGAGAAGCCAACAAAACAGCCTAGGGAGGGCAGGTGTGAAGGGGGAGGGTAGGAAGAGTCTTCTTCCCCCACTCCCCCCACCCCCACAGTTCCTTACCCTCTTGTACCTCAGGCTGGGTGCCTGCCCTTCCGAGTTGTCTGTAGGAACCTATGGTGCGCACAGGGAAGGAGGTCAGGAGGGGCTTCCTGGGGTATTGGTGGAGTATGGAGAAGGGGTGAACTGAAGCAGAAGTGAGCTGGTCTGGCGCAGCCTTCCCTTCAGGCCTGAGGAGGAAGGAGCTCTATCTCCTCCTCCCCCTCTACAGGGGTGAGGCAGGGACCTGAGAGCTCAAGCCCAGCAAACAGGGGACCCAACAGAATTGTGCCCTGTAGCCCCTCTTGGGGTCCAGCCATTGCTGACCTCCCTCCACTTCCGGGTTAGCCAGTTGCCCAGAGAGAACAGGGAGGTGTTTCAAGGTGGCTGCTAGGAGGAAAAGCAACGCGTAGGGGAAGGGGCCCGAATCCTTCGGAATCCCACCCCACCCTCTGGCAGGGAGGGGTGGTCTTGGCATAGCTACCCCAGGTCGCAGCCCCCAACTCTGCCTTCTCCCGGCTCCTCAGGCCCTGTTTGATATGCACATCAGATCCGGTGCCCTTTACAAAACTGTTATTTGTTCAGAAGCCCGAGGGAGGGGGAGGGAGACCGCGGTCCCCCCCCCCCCAGCCACTCCCACTTGCAGGGACCTGCCCCTAGTCACACTCGCTCAGCAGCTCAGAGGCCGCAAGCCTGAGTGCTCCCCACTCGGCCTTGCTGGAAGTTTCTCCTCAGCTCTGCCGGAAACGCCTGCCTCAGAGCTTCCCCTCACCCCCACCAGCCTCTCCCCCTCAGCCCTTCCTCCCCGCTCCCCTAGCCCTGAGCTCGGCGCTCCCCTGCGCCTCCCACTCCGCCGGGAGCCCCGCGGGCTGCTGAGGCTGCAGCGCATTTGCCTCGTGGGTCCCCAGCCCTCTATCTCCAAGAACTGAACTGGTCCTCCGCCGCCCCCCGCCCCGCACCTCCCATCCTGCCCATCCTGTCCTAAGGGTGCTGGGACCGCTGGGCGTGGGAAGCGGGCGGTGGGAGGTAGCGGGGGGGGGGGGGGGGGGGGGGGGGGGACACGGAGGGCAGTAAATGGGTTGGAAGCAGATGAGCCAGGACTACGCACCCCAGCTCGGGCTGCTGCTTTCCAGCTTGGGACCCTGATCCCAGTTTCCCGTCTGTCGATGGAGGTGGTACCCCTCCTCAAGGGGCTGCGGTGGGGCCTGAGGTGCCCAGCACAGTGTCTGACACACAGTAGGTTCTTACAACAAGGCCCCTCTCCTCTCTTCATGGGGGTGGGGGGCGGGCTCTGAGAAAGAGGTAGGAGGACAGAAACTGGGTTGGACGGAGGGAGAGAGCTGTCCGGGAGCCAGTGAGGCACGCTGGGGGTGGGGTACAGATCTGTTCTGTGTCAGCCCAGGGTGGAGAGGAGCGGAGAAAGTGCCAGAGCCCCAGCCCCCCCCCCCAGGCTTCTGTTCTCTCTGCACTCCTTGGCCTGGCCTTGGGGAGCCCTCTGGGAAAGGCCGTCCTCAGGCCAGGGGGAGGGCTGGGGGGGGTGGGCCTGGTGTGGGGGGCACTGCCTCCGGGTCTTGAACGACCCCCTCCCCACTCCCCCAACTCATAATCCGATTTCTATTCCTACTCCCTCCTCTGGACCCGTCGCCATGGCAACAGTTTTCTCAGTTGCACTTCATCAGTTTCTCGGCAAATCTTTTTTACTGCCCCCCTCCTTCAGTCTCTCCTTTTCTCCTCCATCAGCCTGCATTTCTACATACTCATGGTGCTCACCTTGCTCTTTATCCCCCTCCCGGCTTCTCTGTTCCTCTCTGGCTCTCCAGTTGGTCCCCACCCGCTTCTGTCCAAATCTCTCTTTCTACAGCTCCCCTCCCCCCTCTCCCTTTTCAAGCCCCTGATTGTAGCAACAAGCTAGAGTCTGTTGGCTAGACAGGAACTTGTGTCCTTCTGATGTCAGGGCCGAGGAGCTGAGAGTCCTGGAGGGACAGGGTTTGGGTGAAGTGATGTCAAGGTGAACATAAGGTCGTGTTCATCTGTCCTGCCCTGACCAGGCTGCTGGGAGCGGTGGTGAGGGAAAGCCCTCTTGGGCACTTTCTCCTCCAGTCCTAAGTCAGAATGAGGGTGGCTCTGGGGTGTCCTAGAGGGTACTAGTCTTGGCTGGCTTCCCACCTCACCCTCAGAGACCGGACCCGAGGCCTCCAGCTACCCCCCGCCGGGGCGCCTCCCAAGCAAACACCTAACTCTCCCTCGGACTTCTGATCCCCACAGCTCCACTTAGACCTCTCCATCTGCTCACCAGTCAGATCCACTGGGATGTCCTACTGTCGGGCCTAGCCCTACCACACTAAATATGAACGCTTCTTCCCTAATCCATCACCCCTCTGTGTACTTCCCTGTTGCTGCCCGTGTCCCCTTTCTCTGTCATTCTCCACATCATCCAAGGTGAATCAGTTCTCCTTTTGGAATATCGTCCACATCTGCTTCTAGCCCTCTAGCATTCTGTAGCTGTTGCCCTGGACCAAGCATCCAGCAAGTCAATCTGGGCCTCACTAGAGGCTCACTTCACACTTGGACTTTTTGCTCGGGTCTATCATAAATGTAGTCTCCCCTCAGAAACCAAACCTGTCCTAAACACAACTTTCTTCTCTCCTCCTTCTTTCTCCTGCTTTTTCTTCTTCTTCTCTCTCCCTCTTTCTCCTCCTTCTTTCTCCTGCTTTTTTGAGAGCCTATTAGGTATTTTTTATTTTTTTAAAGATTTTATTTATTTATTTGACAGAGAGAGAGACACAGCGAGAGAGGGAACACAAGCAGAGGGGGTGGGAGAGGGAGAAGCAGGCCTCCCGCGGAGCAGGGAGCCCGATGCGGGACTCGATCCCAGGACCCTGGGATCATGACCTGAGCCCAAGGCAGACGCTTAACAACTGAGCCACCCAGGCGCCCCTAGAGCCTATTAGGTATGATGTTTTTCATATATATCATCTCATTTAATTGCCACAATAATCTATAGAGTAGGTATTATCCCATTCTACAGAATAAACTGATGTCCTAAGTGGTTAAAGTAATTTGCTCAAAGTTCTACAACTAGAAAGCAACAGAGCTAGGACTCAAAATCAGATCTGTAAAGTTCCAAAGTTAGTGTTTCGTTTTATTTTTTGCTATATCAAGATGCTTCCATAAGACTCTTGTACTCAGAAACCTTCTGAGTTTTCTTATTCTTCCTTTAGGCTTTTGAGGCTCATGATGATGTGACACCATCCCATCTACAAAACCATGTATCTTCTTGCTTCTCAGTGTGACACGGATTGGTATCAACCCGGAGAACATTGTGTGTTTTAGGGTTTTATCTTCATCTCTGTCCTGTTCAATATTTTTATTATTATCTTATATGAAAATACAGTATCACATTACACACATATTAAGCCTGTAGAGATAGTAAACACTTTGAAGGACAAGATAAGGATCCCCAAATCATCTCCATGCATAGGATGTCAGGCCAATGTAACAAGATGAAATGATCAGCAGTCTATGTAAGACCTCAGCAATGTATAATGGACCAGACATGGCTTAGAAGCAGTTCAGGTGAAGGAAAAAAAAAAAAAAAAAGAAGAAGAAAGAAAGAAACAATTCAGGTGAAACAGAATCACAGAATTAAGGAGTTTAGTAAGTTCAGTCCAAGTCATCAGCATAATATGGTTGCCAAAAGTAAATTCAATTTTAGGCCATATTAATAGAGATACAGTATTTGGAATAAAGGAGGGGATTGATAGTCCTGCTTCACTCTGAGTTGGCCAGGTGTCATCATGGCAGTGACTGTTTAGTGAACTGGGAATGTTTAGGCTGGAGAGGAAGAGAAGAGTCAGGAGTCATTAAAGCTCAAATATGTGAAGGGCTATCATGGGGAGGAAGAATTAGACTCACATCGTGTGACCCCAGGAGGTAGGTAGTGTGTGGACTAACAAGTGGAGACCACTGGGAGACAGAGGTCAGATCAAAGGAAGGAAAAACAAATGTTCATTCATTGGGGTACCTGGCTGGCTGAGTCAGTAGAACATGTGACTCTAGGTCTCAGGGTCGTGAGTTCAAACCCCATGGTGGGCCTAGAACTTAGGTTAAATAAAACTTTAATTAACCCCCTCCCACAAATGTTCATAAATGGAACAGGCTGCCTTGGAGGTTTGGTAAGCTCCCCACTCCTGAAGGTGTTCAAAAAGATGGTGACACACTGCTTGCCAGGGGTGTTGACGGGGGGAGGGGGGCGGGGGGGGTTGCGGCAGAAAGATCCTGAAACAGGTAGTTGGTCTTCCCTGAGGCCCCTTCCCACCAAGATTTGTGATTCCTCCTGCTTTTGTTCTTTCTGTGCCCCTCACCAAACTCTTGTGCTCCCCTGGACCTGAGGTCAGTCTCCTCTTTCTCCACAGGGCTCCCTGAGGATGCAACCTGCACTGATTACATCAAGTCCGCATCTTTTATTTTAACTATCGCCACCTTATGAGCTCCTTGGGGGCAGGTGCCTGTCCTATCTGTTACAGGATCAAAACTTACTCATCACTGACTCTTCTCAGCCTCCCTCTGTCTCCCCTCCCCTCACCCCCAAGATAATTTTATCCTTCACCTGTTGTTGGAAATCTTGTCTTGGCTTGGTCAGTTCCAGAGCTTTTGTGATACAAAGCTGGGAGAATAGCAGGAGAGAGACAAGAGGCAGGAGCCAGGCAGCTTTCTGGTGTGGTAGGGAGAATCTGGGTAACGGGTGAAAGAAAAGGAAAATAATGAAGCCTAACAGGCTAAGCCAGTCCGTATGATAAGGGGATGAGAGCTGTGTGGACTACAGAGGACAGAGCCGGGTGGAGAGTGAGTCAGCCGCTGCAAGGTGTAGCAGAAGAGAAGAGGAAAGGGAATTTTAACAAGTGGTGCCGTAGGTTATGAACTGGATGATCAGGAGGTAACAACTCAACGTTGGGATTCCTTTTTGAAATGATTTTTGGTGGTGGGAAATTATTTGGGTCGCGGGATCCTGGAATGTATTCAGGTTTGCAGATCCTGCAACTTTCACGGGATCCAGCATAGTGCCAGGTTGTAGGCACCCCTATGAGGCAGGACCCCAGTCCCAGCAGATGGAGCAGATGTGTTCCCGAGGCCGTGAGATTCTGCCAAAAAGATTGGAACATTAGGCTTCTTCTCTCACCTCAGAGGTATGTCTTGTAAAACCATCTCCTAACCTGGGACTTCAAGTTCCAAATGCCCTAGCCATTAGAATTGGTTATGGGTCTTGACAGATGGAGAACATGAGCCCCAGGAAGGTCCATCAGCTTGCTCGAAGTCACAGAGCAGGTCTGAGGCCTGGCTGGGACTGGGACTACGCTGGTCTCCGGGATTTGTCCACAATCCAGGGATGCCATTTTTCCACTGGGCCAGAGAGCTACCTGCATATAAAGAGAGTCCTGATGAGAGAGAAGAGGGGGGCCTACGGGCCTGGGGCAGCTGAGCAGCCCTCCCTGTGTTCAGAGCCCTGCACCAGGCTCTGCGGGATGTCCAGATAAGGAGGCCAAGCCTGCCTTCCCAGATCTCGTGGCCTTGCAGGGAAATGAGCCAGACACAGGAAGAAGTCCAATGGAAAGTTGGAAGCGAGCACCGCAGTGGTGTGGTGGGAAGGTTCTGGACTGGGAATCAGGAGGCCTGGGCACCACTGCCAGCCATCACTCACCAGCCACCATCCTATCACCACACTGGGCCTCAGTTTCCTCACCTGTGAACAGTCTTTTTTTTTTTTTTTTTTAATTTATTGGGGAGGAGGGGCAGAGGGAGAGGGACAGAGAGTCTTAAGCAGACTCTGCACTGAGCAGGGGGCTGACATGGGGCTCAATCTCAGGACCCCAAGATCATGACCTGAGCCCGAAACCAAGAGCGGGAAGCTTAACCGACGGAGCCACCCAGGCGCCCCCACCTGTGAGTATTCTCTTAAAAACAAAAGCTCTCTAGTGTTCCGGATTAGAGCAAATTAATGCAGTAACTAAACGTATCCTGTGAGTGCTTGTCCCCATGCTCGCCCCTCCCAGCACAATCTCAGAAAGGCTCTTGCTGCCAGTTGATGGCAGAAATTAAAATGTTCCCAGGACTCAGAACTGCCAGGCAACGTGCACGGTGAGGGGTAGGAGGTGACATGTGGCTTTCTCTGGGCCCCTGCCTCTGGTAGCCTCTCCCAGGCTTCTGAATGCCACTCTCCCCTCCCCAAGCCCACCGCAGCTAGGCGAGTGTTTCTCTCTCAGCTAACCAAGCCTGCTCTTTAATTGTTATCTTCCTGATAAAGAGCCTGAAGATAAACTCATCCAACCCTTTTGGTGTACATTTGAAAAAACTAAGGGCCCAAGACAGGGTGTGACTAGGCCAGGGTCACATGTGACTAGGCCAAGGTCACACACTCTTGACTCTCAGGTCAGTCTTCTTTCTTTTGGGACTTGGGGGAATTTATTAGAAATGGATTGTTTGGGGGCGGGGGGGGGCACCTGGCTGGCTCAGTCAGCAGAGCATATGACTCTTGATTTCAGGGTTGTGGGTTTGAGCCCCACGTTGGGTGTAGAGATTACTTAAAAAATAAAATCCTTAAAAAACAAAAAGGAAAGAAATGGGTTGTTTGGGAAAGCAGGCTTAGAGATCCCTCCCTCCTCCCTTGTAACATCTGGTGAGTTCCCTTGCTGGGATCCTGGTCTATCTTTAGGGCTCCAGGGAGATGTACTATCTGCCTGGACAGAGTCACACCTTGGGAGGGCATCAGTCTCAGCTCAGATGTTTCTCCCGGGGTTTGCAGGAAACTTTCCAGACTCCCAAGTCCAGAATAGGGGTCTCTCTGAAGTGCTCCCCAAGGCTTCATGACACTGAATTGAGATCACTTGTTCGCTTGTCTGTCCCCACCTAGACTGCAGGCTCTGAGGAGAAGGACCACATCTGTCTTGTTCACCGACATATACCTACTGTTTTGTCCAGTGCCTGGCGCATAGTAGGGTCTCAAAAAGAGTTTTTGAAAGAATAAGTGGATGGGCTTGATCAGAGGAGGCTTCCAGGACGAAAAGGCAAATCTTAAGGCAGGTGTCACAGTGTGAAAGGAGGACAGAATTGTTTCTGTTTGGGTGAGCCGCCCACACTAAGAGGAAGTCTAATAATGGGAAATGGTGAGAGGCAGGGAAGTAAGGCAACTGAAAGGAAAAACAAAGACGGAAGGAAGGAAGCCTGCAAGAGCTTGGCCTTCAATAAACGGGGAGGGCTTCTGGGTGGGGCGGAGGAAGGGTCTCAGCCCTGAGCGGGAGAAAGGGAAGTGGTTGTGAGCACCTGGAATCCCTCAAGAGGGGTTCTTTTATGAGGAGAAACCCAGAGGGCAGCTTGGCTGGAGGGAGGGAAAGCTGAAGTGCAGCAGGGTAGCTGGTGGGAGCTCTGAGTCCTGGCTACAGGTTTGAATTTGATGTTGGGGTCTGGAGGGCATGGGCCTTCTGGGAAGGCTGGGGGCAAGAAAGAAAAAGAAGGTGAGGAGCAGCTTCCTTCAACTGACCCCCTCTGTTAGGTTGAGACCCTGGGAGGGCAGGGCTAGGTCTTTCTCTGCCCCCGCCCCAGGTCCCTGGGCACCTGGGCCCTACAAGTAGAGTCCCCTCAGGCAAAGATCTGGAAGTGGCTGAGGCAGCCTGCTGAGTGGGGGTGACAGGGCAGGCCTTGTGGGAGCTCCCTCCTTCCACGAGCCTTCCCAGAGGATTCTCTTTACCTCCGGAACTGCTGTTCCTTCCGGAGGAGTGCTCTGTCTCCAAAGTCCTTCCACCCCTCCCCACCTGAGCAGAGCTTGCGCGCTACGCCAGATCCAGCCACCAGGGGGCAAAAAAAAAAAAGCAGCCCTTAGGTCAGTGTCCCGCCACCTGCCCCCAACACACCGCCCCCCACCCCCCCCAACAAGGCCAAGATGGGCGGTGCCTCACCTGGCTCCCACACGGTGTCGCGTAGCCCCGTTAACCCCTTCCTGCCCAGCCTGGGTTACTTCCCCCAGGCAGTCATTCAGAGAATTGGAAGGCAAATCTGATGGTGGAGGGGCTGTTGCCCAAGAAAGGGGCTAGGGTGGAGGCGAAATCAGGGTTTCCAGCTACTCGGGCCCCTGTCCTCGCCGGAGCTGGCGGAGGCTAGCATTCCCTGCCTCAGGTGGGGAGCCATCTCCGCAGAAAGGTGAAGGAGCCCCCTGGAGGCAAAAGAGGCAAGGGTTGTGGCCACCTGCGCGGGGCCTCACAGGGGACTCAGAGAATGCTGGGGCAGCCGCAGAAGCCAGACTTCCGGGTTCTCCGCAGCCTTCCGTCTGTCAGGGACCTTTGTAACAACTAGTGGTGGGGGGAGGGTGGCCAAAGAGTGGAGGGAGAGACACAGAGGACTGGGGTGGCGGGAGTGTAGACAATTAAGATTTGGCAGCAGAATGGGCCGGACCACGCAGCTCTCAGGTGCCGGGTTTTGCGCGTCTCTCCTCGCGTACGAGGCAGCCAGCCCTCCAGGGCTCTGACCAGCCCAAATCCCGAGGTTGCATTCCGGGCCACAAGGTGTTAAACAGTGGTGGGAGTGGGGTCCGGAGTCCCTCCCTCCTTCCCTCCCTCCCAGCGTCACCACCTCGGAGTTCACCAGGCTGGCGCGCAAGGGGTTAAGTCTGCCCGCAATCGGCAAGACTGGAGCCGGGGAGGGGGAGGAGGGGGGAGGGGGGGAGAGAAGAAGGGGGAAGGAGACTGCAGGGAGACAGCGCCAGGAACCCCCTCCCCAGGGACCTGGCCCCTGGGCCCCCAGCCCCAAAAGAGGCCCTGCCCTCCCCGGGGTCGTGCTCTCTTCCCCCGCCCTGCCTCCGCCCTCCAGCTTTGTGTCCCCAGGAGGGTGGGCTGCAGGATTTCCAGCCAAGCCTTGGCTGCCTGCTCAGTTTTTCCAAACCCTCCAGTCGGGGAAGGCGGGAGCCCTGTCAGGATAAGAGTCCCTCCCCCACTGCCCCCGCCGGCCCCCTCTCCCAGCCTCTTTTTTTCTGCCCCCGCACCTTTCCCAAACTTCTTTCCCTTTCCGATCCTGGCCCCTGCGCCCCCTATCCCCACCTCTATCGGTTCCCAAGTTCCAAGTTCAGGTTGGAGGGGCCAGGTGGGTCCCATACTCCTGGCGAGGCGCTGGTAAAGCCAAACTCCGCAGGCCGACACTGAGACCTGCTGGGCGCCCGCCCGACTCGCAGCCTGGCGCCCGCCCCATCCCAAGACGTGGCCCCCAGGTCCACCGGTGAAGGTGGCCCAGGGGTCTCCCGCCCCGGGATGGAGGTGGTGCTCGGGGCGCCGGCAGAGCTGGACAGCGGACTCTGGGCGGCTGGTGCCAGGTCTTTGGGGGCACGCTTCGAGGAGGGGGCAAAGTGTTCCGAGCGCTGGCACGGTTCTGTCCAGCAGATCTATTATATAATAATCACCAGCTATCAGGAAGCCAGGCAGCTGGAGTGAGTGGGGAAGCCAGGATGCCCGGATCCGCTCCTCCTCCAGGCCCAGGAAGGTGTCTCCACCGAGATGGGGGTGCGGGCGCAGCCCAGAAGTGAAATGCTGTGGGGGTCGAGGGGCAAGTGAGGGGCCCTGGGCAGTCCGAAGGCGGCCCCGAAAACCCCGCCCCCAGAACTCTGACTGACAGTGCTCTGAGCCAATGATTGAAGTCTCTGTAGGGCTCAAAGTTAACCCTTTCTTGGGTCCTTAGTTGCTTTAGGGGATTAGAGTCCCTTCCCAGGAACTGTTCTTCAGTCCTGAATCCCTCCCACCTGCATGAGGTCGGTGAGGAGCTCTAACTGGAGGATCCTTGCGTCCTAATCTCCTCGCGAAGTAATCTCAGATAATCAGCCTCCCTAGCGCCGCGCCCCCCCACCCCCCACCCCCGCCTCCAGTCCCAAACTAAATTGTATTACATGATGTGCTTGTGTGCGTACGCTCTGTGGTTCCAGAGCCAGGACCGCATGGCGCTGGCACACCCACCCTGCGCCAGGAACAGGCACCCTCACACACCTATACCCGTGCCGGCACCTTCCACCAACAGTCGCTGACACACCTGTGACACTCCTCGTGACACAGTGACACACAGATACGTGGAAACACCCGGTGATTCCTCGAGTTCGCCAGTAGAGGGAGCCGCTCGATTCCAGCAGTGGCGCCAGCCCCTCTCCTCCTCTCCTCGCTCACTCCAGGGTTCCACCCAGAACTCGTGGCTGCCCGGAGCTCAACTCCGCATCCCAACCTGGAACCTACACTGGGGGAATGAGTCACAGCCCCACCCAGGGGAGCGCTCTACATGGCTGCTCCACAGGACATGCCGAATACGCTTGAACTTACTGTGTACCGCATTTAACAGACCTTTTGCAACACAGCCATCATTCACTCCTGCAAACACTGTTTTCTGGACCTTCTGTGAACCGGGCATTGTGCCAAACAGATCATAACATGCCCATGTGGTTTGTCATGTATGTAACGCGAGACTGATCCACATAAATGGGGTGGCCCCTTCCTCCTAACAAGCATCCTGCTTGAGAAATGGCCCTTTGGCTTGTGGCTCATATTATATCCACCCGACCCTGGAGAGAGGAGAGGAAATTAAACACTACTTCTGCAGATCAGGTACTCTCCTAGGCTCTAGGATCTTTCACACCAGAGCTCAGCTTTTCTGGGCTTCGGTTTTCTGTGGGAACACCTACCTCACGAGGTTGTGATGATTCAACCCCTAACCCAGCTTGGCGTTTGGCACAGCAGTTAGTAGGCATTTGGGGGAGTTTTGTTGATTGGATCAAAACATGATCTAGAGATAATGTGTATGAAGATGCTTTGTCAACTGATGTTAGACACACACGGGGGTTATTATGTGATCTTTTTTTAGGGTTTGTCCCTCATCTCCACCTGTGCCTCCTCAGACTTTGCCCGGTGCCCAGCTGCTGGCACTATCAACCCATCAAGTGAGGTTTTTTTTCCCCCCCCTCCGCAAGTGAGTATTCATGGAAGATCTACTATGAACCCAGCACTTGAGTGCTGTGGGGAATATAGAGGCATAGGAAGCATAGTCTGGGCCCTCAAGAATCTTTTGGGGCAACCAAACATATATACACGAAACAAAACATGTAAGTAGGTACTCTAGTGGGTGGCATAGACGTAATAGGTAGTCAGAAGAGAGTGTGGTCTATAAGGACTAGGGCTCTCTGGGGACCCAGGAGGGGCAGCGGAGAGGGCTGTGGAACCGAATATCAGGAGCAAACAGGCTTGTTAGTCTTCTTCATTTCCAAAGCAGTCTTGCTACTTGTTGGTTTCAATTTTCACTGGGAGCAGTAGGATATAGGAAAAGTGTCCTGGGATAAGGAGTCCCAAGTTCTTCTCCCGGGCTTACCACTTTCTAGCTGTATAACCCCAAGGAGGTCCTTAACTGCTGCCAGGCTCAGTTTCCTCGCCACTGTAATGGGGCCATAACCTCTTTCTCACAGGTTTGTGGTAAACATTGAAATAACATTTGTGAAATGCTTTTAAAAAGTGCTTTACAATTTCTTCTTCATTGCACGTATCCCCTTATAGGGTCTTGGGTGTGTGTGTGTGCAGCACTTTGAGATTAGGAGTTCTTTTGAGAATACAAAGATTTTACTTCCACATTTTCTTAGCATCCACTTTGTGCTAGGTACTGAGATGAAAAAAATTCAGTCTATGCCCTCAAGGACCTCATGGTCTACTAGAAAAGACAGATGAATAAAGAGATGCTCAGCGCATAATGAATGTGGGTGGGTACAGTGAAAAGGGGACCCAGTGTGTGTGTGTGTGTGTGTGTGTGTGTGTGTGTGTGTGTGTGTGTTGGGGGCTGAGGGGAGTCCAGGCAACTCCCACCCCTTCCAATCAGTGTAGGCTGGAGGGTAGGTTTGTGAAACCTCTCTCTAGCCTGGGATGTTGTTGGCGCGTCTCTTCCCCAGTCCTCAGGAATGGGGAGGAGAACAGGGTAGAAGCCCCCTCCCCGCCCCCCGGGCCAACCTGCCTCCCGCTAGCCGGCCGGGCGCCTTACCGAGTCAGACCACTGGGAGGCTGGGGGAGCCGGGTTGGGCGAGGAGGCGAGCGAGATGGGGGAGCTCTTATTTTGACAGGGGCCTCTCCGGGCTCTGGTATGAAGGCAGAAGGAGGCAGCCAGAGAGCCCCGATGCTTATTCAGGCTGGGGAGAGGAGCCGAGTGGAGGGGCGCGCGAGGCTCCGGCAGCGCAGGGGAGCCCGGGGAGGCGGCGGCGCGCGGCGGAGCCAGTGGCCGGACATGCCCCGGACCCGGGGCCGCTGCACCACTGCCGCCGCCCGGAGCCAGCCGGCCGGACGCCCGCACGCCTGGGTCCCCCGGCGCCGCGCCGCCCGGGGGCTGCGACCCGGACCCTCGGCGTCCGACCAACAATAAGCGCCCAGACAGCCCCCTCCCCGCCCCGCGCCCGCCGTCCCCGCGGGCCTCGGGGAAAGTGAAAGGAGGAGGCGAAGGAAGGGAGGAAGGAAGGAAGGAAGCAAGGAAGGAAGGAAGGGAGGAGGAGCAGGAGCCGGAGCCGTGAGGTTCGGGGCCGAGACCCCAGCCCCGAGCCCCGGGCCGGGCGGGTGTGCACGCTCTCCCGCCTCTGTCCGGCGCCCACGACCATGCTCGGCGGTTGGGAGGCAGGAACCTAGGCGCCCAGCGACCCCCGGATACCCTCTCCCGGGCCGGGCTGGTATTGAGATCAAGGCGTCCAGGATCAAAAGATCACCGCCTGCCCGCCCCCCTCCGCACCTCCAACTGGCAAGCCGGAGGACCCCAATCCAGTCACCGACCCTGACCTGGTCATGGCGTCCAGCTCCGGCCTGGCGTGAGGACCCCCGACCCGCGCGAGGTGAGGGGTGGGCTGGGGCCGAGGGCGAAAGTCATGCCAGGCAGGCAGAGGCTCGAGGAGGGTGATCCAGTTTGAACTGGGGAGGGGGAACACAGTCTGATTGTCTGTTGCCCTCTGGCACGCACCCCCAGGCTGTTTAAAGGGTGGGGGACGCCCCCAGGGTTAGTGGTGGCTACTCTTGGGCCCCCAGTCAGGTTGGCAGCCCCAGAGCTCAGGGGGGAGGGCTTAGGGGCAGCCAGGGGACCCTGCCACCCTAGCGCAGAGAACAAGGCCGGCCTTGGGCCAGCTGGAGCAGCAACCCTGCCCTGGGGGCTTCTGGGAGATGTAGTCCCCCTCCCAGGCTCACCAACCTCTTGGGTCTCAGCACCCCAGCACTCCTCCCCTGGCTAATGGGAGCCTCCAGAAGGAGGTGCATTAGGATTGGGGATTGCTGGGGTTACCCTCTGCCCCCAAGCAGTGCCTAGGAGCAGGAGGGGCTGTGCCTGGAGGAGTCTCCCCGGCCAAGGATTCTCAGTGGTGTGGGCTTGGCTGGGGGGTGGGGCAGTCACACAGTTCCTTGGAGGTGTCCCTGCACTGCTAAGGGGAGGCTCCCCCTGCCTCGGTCCGGGGGAGCTCCTGGAGGAGGAATATGAGGAAGAGAAGTGAGACTTAAGCCTTCTTGCTTGTCTGGAGTATGTCCTGTTCCTGGGCTGCTGGAATTTGGTTTCAGGAGACACTGAAGTCTACTCTCCCCTTCTCCCTCTGGGTTGCTGAGAAGGAGTGTCCCTCACAGTCTGGGAGTCTGGAGGGTGTCTCTCTGGAGCAGTGAAGCCAGGATCTGCTTCTGTCTGTCTGTCCAGCCTCCTTCCTTCCGGGTTTTTCTGACACCCCTCCTCCCGCCTCCTTGAGGCTGTCTGCTGCTTGGGGTGTGTGTCTGTGTGTGTGTGGGGGGGGCTCTGCTGCAGGGAGGAAAAGTGTTGCTCTGGGAGAGGTGAGCTGGGCATGTGACTGAGCCTTGGGATAGGGGCTCGGGGCCCACTTGATCTTTGGCCTCGGTTTCCTGTTTTACTTAGGAAAGCTGTCTTCACACTGTATCTGCTGGAATCCCACTGATGCCTCTGGGCAGCTCTCCGAGTATGACCTCCAGGGTGGGTGGGCTTCCACTCCTCTTGCTCTCCCCACTCCTCAGCCTCTCCGGAGAGCAGCCACTTCTGTGGGGCCGGGCTTATCTGCTGCTCCCTAGCACAGTCTTGCCTTCTCTGGGTCAGGATTTCATGGCCCCAGGGGAAGAGCATGATCAGGCCCTGTCTTTCTGGTATCATCTGTGAGGCGCCTGGTGCTAGAAGCCTCAGGATGCAGTGAGAATGGGCCAGGAAGGTGAGGGGTAAGGGAAATCTGGTAGAGAAGGAAGGTGCTGCCTCCCCTAGGTGATCAGGCTCCTTGGCATTGGAGAACCAGGCCTGGAAGGCCAGGTTCTAGCCACCTCCCTCTAGAGGTTCTCTGCTTACCTGTATTGCCTCTGATTGGGGGGGGGGGGGGGGGGGGGGGGTTTAATGTTTGAAAGGGCACCGGTTAGGGGTAGAATACCTATAATCTTCCATCCAGGGTAACTCCTGTGCTTGGGATAGCAGGGGCCCCATGGCTGGAGATGGGTTCTGGAGGTCCATGTGGAGGTTCAAAATGAATCTCTAATTACTGGGCTTGAGGGTCAAGGCGGGAAGAGATTACAGAGTCCTGGAGAAGGATTGGTGGTCCACAGAAATCTGGGACTAGAACAACAGTGATAATGTGGGGCCTAGTGAACTTGCTTATTGAACCTGTGCCAGGCACCCATGCCTCTGTCTGGGTAGTTCCTGCCCCCCAGCTTCTGGGTACCTGGCTTAAGCAGAAGCCCTGGGCTGGAGACTCAGCTTCCCTGAACATGCAGGGCAGTAGCCTTCTGGGCAGAGACCTAGTGGGTGGCAGTGTCGACTCAGCAAGGGCTGGAATGCCTGGCACCTGCTTTAGATTAAAGGAGATGCCTGCAAAGGGGGGATGCCGGCCTGTGGGGGAGTGGCTGGGATGGCGCTCCGTGTAGCCCAGGAGTGGGGTGGAAGAAAAGGACCAGGGTTGCAGGTAGCAGCCGCTCTGGTAAGAGTGGAAGGAGCCAGCACTCGCCCAGCTCTGCAGCCCCTCCTCCAGGGAGTCTAAGACCGGAGCTGGGGGCACCGCCACACTGGCTCTGGCGCCACAGGCTGAACTTCTGCCCCAGTGCCCAGAGGATGGGGCATCTGCGGGGAGCCAGGGTGTCTGAGTGTCCAGGCTTCCCAGGACTTCCCAGAAAAGCCTGCAAGGAGGTGGGGGGCACTTTGGGGTTCTTGTCCTGATGCCATGTTTATTCTTCCTGGGGCTCCTTGGTTGCTGGTGATGAGGCACCCCCGAGAGCCTGGGTACCCAGGGGTGATGGGGAAATGGCATCCCTTCCTTGTGCCAGGAGCCCTGGGCACTGCCCGGGTGCTGACCTGGGGGGAGGGAGCAGAGGGGGATGGCAGCGTGGGAAAGTGGGCAGCCGTGGGAGCCAAGCGGGTACAGGCTGGGTGCCGCGGGCAGGGAGCCTCTGCCAGGCCCGCTCTCCCTGGGGTGGGGCTGGCTGTTCCAGGGACTGGCTCAACCTGTTGAGCGCCTCGCTGCTGCAGCTTGGCATCTGTGCCCCTGCCTGCCAGCCCTGGCAGCTGCCCACCATAGCCACACTGGAGGGGCTACCCCCAGGGATCTGGGAAAAGGAGGCTCTGGGTGGCCAAGGGGCCAGGATGGGTCTGGTAGAGGCTCATCCAGAGAGTGCTAAGTTTCCTCAGGTCTTGTCCTCTTAACTACCAGAGCGGGGCTGGGGCCAGGTGGAGGGCTGGGTAGCCCGAGGCTAGGAGCTGAAGGACTAGGTGGAGAAGGCCCCCATACTAGCGCTCTTGAGGTGCTGCATGTCGCTTGGATGGGCGGCCCTAAAGGCAGCCTGGAGTTACAGCCTGGAATTTCCTCCGCTGGGTGCCAGGGCCAGGCCTCCAGAGCCCCACCCCCAGCCTGGCCTGACCTCCCCTCCCCTCCCTGGGAGAGAACTGCCTAGACTGTCCCTGGAGGTTGGGGGAGGGGCAGTAAGGGCATTCTGCTGCCCCGGGAGGGGAGGGGTGACTTCTTGGGTGTGGGGGTATGTTGTACTGCCTCAGTCTCCCCAAAGGCCCCCCTCCCCGTGAAGAAGAGGGAAGCCGCTGGTGCCCAGGGAGCTGTCTCCCACCTTGCTCTGAGTATGGGGAGTCCTGGGTCCCACGGAGGATCTCTGAGCACTGCGGGCCCTTGCTGTCCCCCCACCCCCTCAGACCCCTTAGTTTGGGGCCCATCTTGGGGCTCTGCTAGCTGGCGGAGAAGGGGAGCCAGGGTGCTACTCTGTAGGGGAGAAGGTGTTGACCACCGCCCACATATGGGGGAATATGGGGGAAGCGGGCCCAGGCAGCTTCCCTCTTCCTCTCCCGAGGGGAAGGGCGGCCTCCCCTGCCTTCTTTCTTTTTCATTCAGTGGCCAAAGCGGAGTCCTCTCCTTCTTTGCCTCCTTTCCACCCCAGGCCCTTCCTGCTTGGCCCTGGACCTCCTGCCCCTCCTAACCTTGGTGTCTCTTCTAGGCTCCCCTCCCTGGGGGGCTGGGATTCCCTCTGTCCCACCCGCTCCTCCAAAGGGCTGGTGGCCCTGTGCTGGCCTGTCTTCCCCTCCCCCTTACTCTCCACCCCCAGCCTCAACTGGGAATGGCCCTGAATCCAGCATTTCCAGCATTTCGAAACCAAGATTGTTTTGAAATCCCTGAGTACTTACTTCTCCACCCCCTCTGACTCCCCTCCTTCCCACTAGCCCAGAACTTAGTCCTCTAATCTGACCTCACGCTGTGCATTGCCAGGGTCTGTGTGTGTGTGTGTGTGTGTGTGTGTGTGTGTGTGTGAGTGCTAGCACTCAGCCACGTGCATACTACTGTGTGTGTGTGTGTGTGTGTACGTGCGTGTGTGCGAGCCAGTGTGTGTGTGTGTATCCCAGTGTGGGTGTATCTTCTGTCTGTCAGCACTTCTGTATGACTGGCCCATGTCTTTTCTGATTCTGGAGCTCTCCTCATTCTCTGGGAGTGTGGCAGCCGCTATGGGTCTTGAGGCATTCTTAGGGAGTTTGGGGTTATTTTTAGGAGATAGATATCTTGGATGTGTATCTTTGGGAATCATGTCTGTGTCTCAGTTGCACGTCCCAGGGAATGTCTCTGAGGAGTGTGTATGCCTGGGGTTGTGTCTCTTTGATGAGTTTATGTGCGTGTGTGTGTGTGTGTGTGTACGTGTGTGCTCTGCTTCTCTCCTCCTCCCTTTGAGTATGTCTGGTGTGTGTAGCCACAGGTCTCCCTACAGCAACCTGGGACATGGAGTCCTCTGTCCCTTGATAGGGAGGTTTCCTGGAATGGGGCCAAGGCTTCTGGCAGTTTCATGGTCCTTGGAGAGAAAGTGGTGGAGGGGGAGACTTTGGGATAAACTGTCCCCCCTGGGCTGGGCTCTCTTCCTCTGCCTCTCACAGACACCCAGCACCCTCTTCTTGACCTCATGATACAGTGGTGGCTGACCATAGATAGGCTAGTGCCATAAAGGAAGGGCTAGGAAAGGGAGTTAACCCTCCACCCCAGTCATTTGCTTCACTGGGGATGAGGAACAGGCCAGCCACATCAGACCTGGGAGCTTGGCGGCTAATTTAAGATTCAGGAAAGTTGACTTCTCTAGCTAGGGGCAGACAGCAAAACAAGACAAGACATTCATATTTCCAGTCTTCACAGAAGACAGAGGGCGCTGGAATCCTAAGGGGGTGATGTTCCACCCCAGAAATATGAGGCATTTGGGGTGGGGCCAGCTGCCATGGTAGCCTGGATCCTGGGAAGTCCTTCATGTTTAATTTCATTCTGTAGTTAGACAGTGTTCTGCAGTGGGGGAGGATGCTGGGGGGGGGCGTTTTTGTTTTTTGTTTGTTTGTTGCCAAAGCAAGGGTGGTGATAGCAGAGTTATGTTAGCACGGGATTTGGGCACTGGGACCCCTGATAATCTCACTATGACTCAGTTTCCCATCCTGGGGTCTCAGGCTCTAATTGAATGCTTTCCTCTAGAAGCACTTGGGTCAGATCAGTGAAGAAGAAGAAGAGGGCCCGGGCAGGGGCTGTTTGTAGGAGTCCAGGGCCTGTGGAGACAGCAGCAGGAGATAGGCAGAGGATAAGCTGTCCCTTCCCCCCACCCCCGTGGCCTCTGGTCCCAGTGGGAGGAAGGGAGGGCTAGAGGCACAGGTTGGTACAGTGCTCAGTGACCCAGCAAGGGGAGGGCTTTGGCAAGGAATTTTCAGTTTGTTTCTCAATCTCTGTCTCTGAGACACGCACACACACGTCACTGCAGACACCTTCAGGAGATGAGCCTAGAAAAGTCACCCAGGTGGCGGTAGGGCAGGGCGCTACCAGATGGGGCTATGTGGAACCAGCTTCATTCTGGCAGAAGACACCCTGCACCTGCCCCCTTGAACTGGAAGTTGAGCCCAGCTGGAGGTCTCCTACCCAACTCCCCCATCCTGGGCCCAGGAGCAACACAGGCTGCACAGGGTTAAGTCTGGTTGGCAGGGACACCCCCCTGCCCCCAGTGCAGCGAGAGAGAGGGAGGGGTGGTTAGCAGCTTGCTCTAGTTGGCGTCTCTCCCAGAATTCTTCGGAAAAGAACTCCCCTTTGACCCCCAGTACAAACTGAGCCCAGCCACCAGCCTCCCTCCTGCCTGCCTGTGGGAGCTTCACCCAGCCCCCCGTCCTACTGAACTGCTAAGCCAGATCCTCTCACCCCAGGCCCTCCCAGCCAGGCCGGTGGGGACTCTGTGTCTTCAGGGGACAAGGGGTGTAGCCAAAGGGACCACACAGGGACACGGGAGAGGCACCATTCTTTTCTCTGACCTAGGATAATCCTGGGGCTGGCTGGCACTGAAAGCCAGGGTCCTCTGGTCTCCCCATCTATCCTTTCCCCCAGGACCTCAGGCCAGGTCATGGGAGTCATTGGCCCCGCCCCTGTCTCTCTCAGGCATCTTCCAGTGCCTTCTCCTTTCCTGCTTCCAGGGTAGGGAGGGGGAGCAGTGTGGTGCAGCAGCTGGGTCAGGCCTGGCTCCCAGCCAATCCACAGAAGTCCTGGAGTGTGTGTTTGGGGGGGGTGGTGTCCGAGTAGCTCAGAGACTTCCTGGAGCTGCAGGCTCTGTGTGCGTGCGTGTGTGTGTGTACACGTTTATGTGGTGTACATGTTGGGGGCGGGGCTGGGGTTATGGGAGGAGCAGGGGCCTAGATTGCTGGCTTGGGGCTTCTAGCTGTGACCCTCTCTCCACAGGGAGCCCCCTTCCCAGACCACACCCTTGAGCCTGAGCCCGTCACACAGTACTCCCGAGGTGAGAGCTCCCCGTGCTTGCGTGTGCCCTCCGCAGCCGCCTCACCACTCTCTTGTCTGCCAGTCTCCTGCTTGGCTTTTTGTCTGGGGCGCCCTCCCCCTGGCTTTCTGCCCCCACTTCTCCTTTCATTCTCCTGCCCCCGGAGGAGGGGAGCTAACCGCCTTACAACCTGCAACCTGGGGGTGGGGGTGGGGCAGGAAGGGTTAAAGCGCCACTCCAGTGAAAGTCCCAGGCCTTTTCTGAGCTGGAATCTTTCCCGGCTGGGAGGTGGGGAGCTCCTGCCCAATCACCCCTGGAGGGCAAGGTACGGTTTCCTGGTCATCCCAAGTACTTGCCCCCGCTCTGTCCTGGCTTTGGCCTCCGCCGGCTGAGTCAAAGCCAGGGTGGCTACCAGCCACTGTAATGTGGTTTCTGCCCTGGCCTTAGACACACACACACACACACACACACACACACACACACACACACACTCTCTCTCTCTCTCTCTCTCTCTCTCTCTCTCTCTGTCCCTCTGTCCCTCTCTCCCTCTCCCTCCTGCCACCCCCCTCCTTCCCTCCCTCCCCTCCTTCCTTACTTAGCAACAACTCCCTGAATTCACAACAAACAAGCCTGTAGGCTCCTGGGCTGACTAGGGAAAGCTGCCGAAGGCTGAGAACTGGGAGGAGGCACGTCTCTTAGACCGTCCTCCGGAGGGAGGGGCTTCTAATCCCCCCACTCTCCTTCCCTGGCCGGAGGCCACTACCCCTCAGGGACGGGGAGGAAGTCGTCCTGCTTCCAACTCAGGCAATGAAAAAAGTGGGGAGCAGTGACAGGTGTGGCTGAGCAGGTGTGGGGGCAGGGGTTGGACTCCACCTTCACTAGTGAGTCCCACCTGACCTTTGACCCCCACCTGGGGAGGGAGAGGGGCGGCAGACTCCTCTCCAGGCCCCCCCCCACCGTCTCTCTCAGCAGGGGCCCTGTGTTGTTGTCATGGTAACTTGCCTGGCTCCCTTCCGACAATTAGGGACCAGGATGGGCGAGGACATAGCGGATTGGGGGTGGGTAGGACTGCCCCCCCCCCAGAACTTTGCTCTCAGGGCACCTGTGCTGAGGGGGTGGGGGGTGGTGCCCTCTCTTTGATCTCTTCCCTGGGCAGGAACTCTGGCCTCTAGCCAGGACCTGGGGCACATTGGCCGTGGAGGGAGTGTATGTGGAATGAGTGAGGGGCACCTATTCTCTCGTCAGAGCACAGAGGGCTGATTCAGGGTGAACTGGTCTCACAAACTGGTTAAGAACCCAATTGCTGGCATGTCTGGGTTCAAATCCCGGTTCTTCTCATTCTGGACTGTGTAATTTAGGCAAGTTACTTAACTTCCCTTAAAGTGGGGGATCATAAAAGTACTTTCGTGTAGAAGCTATTGTGAGGATTAAATTAGATCATGCGTGTGTAGCATGCAGGACAGCCTGATGTGATGGAATAAATGCTCAATACCAGGGAGAGAGCCTCCTCTTTGCCCCTAGCCATCACTTTCTGCCGGGACTCCTACCACCACTCCCCGGGGGGCTTTGGCAGGGAAGAACCGATGGCGGTGGAGGGCTGGGGCTGGGGGGTGGGGACAGCCTTCCCAGTACCTCAGACTCCTAGACTCTAAGACCCTTCCGGACTCACTTTCCCACTGCCTCAGTCTCCCCACTGTTGGAGCCAGCTGACATCTTGGTTGCAGGTTCACCAAATAGCCATAGGCCCAGAGAGGGGCCTGGGGGACTTAGGACATGTCCCTCCCTGTCTGCCCGCACTTCTCAGGCTGAGCTCTCCCTCCCCCAGGCTGCTGGCTCAGATCAACTTTAGCACCCCTCCCACCATTCCATCCCTGCTGCTCTGTTCTTTCACCAGGCTGAACGCAACATTCTGTCCTTAAATGGCTTAACTGGCTGCCTCCTCTCCTTCCTGGCCTAAGGGGTCAGGGACCTTCCTTGGGAAGAACAGTGGCAGTGTGGAGCTGTGACATGGATGGCAGCTGTTAGGGTTGCCCCAGGGTCCAGGGTCCCCTGGATTCCCTGTACCCTCTGCCTGGGCATTTTCCCCAAGTGTGGCAGAGCAGTGCCCAGACCTGTGATATGTATAGAAGCCCAGATGGGCATGCCTGGCACCTGCCGCACACAAACGGGCAGGGAGGAGGCATCCTGAAGCCCAGAGGAGGGGTGGGGTCATATCAGCATCCACAGTAGCCAGAGGACTCTTTTTGTGGGTGGCATGGTAAGTGTGGGCAGTGCTGGAAAGAGTTCTGCTTCAGCCCTGTGTGCCCCTGGGGCAGGGTGAGTGCCGAGGGACACCGGTGAGCAGGGCTCCTGAAGGTCCTGGCATGGGGGATGGGATAATATAGGAGCTGAGGCTTGGGAACCTCTGGATGAGGAGCCCAGGAGTGGACAGCAGGGATGGGGTGCCCACAACTAGGGGAGCTCTGCAGACAGGTGGTTTGGATCTTCTGGGGAGTGAGTATCCAAATCTCAGGGGAAAGTGGATTATAAGATGTGGCAGAAGTGTCTGGGATCCCAGGGCTCCTGTGTCTGAGACCTGGGCTTGGCTGGCAGGTACCTTCTCTGGCCTGGTACCAAGATGGGTGGGCTGGAGCCCCTGGCTCTATGCATCCTCTCCTTCTGGAACCAGAGAGGACACTTCCCTTTTGTGGGCCTGAAAGTGAGGGCTAGGGTTGGCCTGGGCCATGCCTCACTGCTGTGCTGGCCATGTCGCCCAGGCCCGGCCCCTGGGGCCTGTTCCTTGGGCAGGCTGGGGCTATTTTTGGGATCGGGCTGGGGCTCTGGGGCTGGTTTCAGATGTTCCAATGTGAACAGGAGAAAATGGGAACAGATGGCTGGGGGGTCCTGCTGGGAGCCAGGTTATTTTTAGGGCCTTGTTAACCCTTTTGGGGCTTGTGGAGACACCCTGAGAGGGACAGCCCTCTCCAGTTCAGAAGAGGATAGGCCTTCTCCCCGGACCCCTGCTTTCTAGAACTTCCTGCGCCACTCGCTCGTCTTGCCCTCTCAGACCCTTCCCTCTTTAAGAACGTGCATGGCAGGAAAGTAGGCTCCAGCTTCCTCCAGCCCAAACCCTGCAGGAATCTGCCAAGGGGTCAGGCGGGGAGAGGGCTGCCTGGCTGGGGGAACGTGGGCCACTGTTGACGGGAAACCCCCTTTCACTTGCCTCCTGAGGTTTTGAGACACACACCTAAAGCTAAGAGAATGGAACCCAGCTTTCTGGGTTCACCTCTGGGTTCAAGTGTATGTCAGTAAAGTTAGTGATGCCCAGGGGAGAGCTAGCTGAGGGAGCTGGCCTCTTCCAGGAGGACAGAAGTCTTTGTACTCGGTACCCCTTATATGATGTCCATGGGCCTCATTCCCTTGGATACTCCAAGGACAAATGCCCACCTATATTTCCCAAGTGCCCACAAATCTGGGGGCCAGATCATCATGGCCAGAGGTGGTTTCTTGAGGGCTGAGAATGTCATAGGCATTCTGTTAGATGGTTTCACTGAGTATCTCACCCTGTACATTTACCCTCACTTTGGAGATGAGGAAACAGCCTCAGAGGGACAAGTCCCCTAGCTCAGACAGGGCGGGATATGATTGGCACCTTGTCTGCCTGACTGTGAACCCAGCCCTCATTGCACTGCCCATGTCCCAACCCCAGGAGGTGAGGCTGCTGGGGCAGGATCTCCTCGGGGAGCAGGTTTCTGGAATGAGTGTGGGAAAGGAGGCCTGGGGGCAGGGGACCCTGCCTGTCCCTGGTCTCACAATCCCCTAAGCCCTTCTTGCCTGAGGGTGCCAGGACTGACACCAGAAACCCCGTTCGGCCTTCCTGTCTTCCCTGCGGGAGGATCACAGGCACACATCCTGTCTCTCAGTCCCCACCCCCACCCGGTCCTGGCCCACAGGCTCCTGCTTCCTGCAGGGTCATGGCCGCCTGCGTGTCAACGTGGGCAGAGCTGGAGGGCCCTCCAGGTGCTGCCGGTGCCAGGGGTTTGGGCCGGGCAGGCGAGGTGAGGGGGCTGGGAGGATGTGTCTGCCGCTGGTGGTACCTGGGGGAGCGCGCCGGGCGTTGGGTGAGGTCCCGCCCCGTGGTGCGCTGGCTGGCTGTGCCAGCAGTCTGCCCAACTCCAGTCCTCCCACAATGGCCCCATTGTTCCCGGCCGCCAGGCAGTTTGGAGGAGGTTCCTAGGCCACCCCTACCCACCCCCCCCAAACAGGGGCCAGATTAACCCCTTGGAGGACAGGCCAGGTGAGGGCCCACAGGGAGCCACCCTGCCCATTCCTCCCTGCGGGGACTCCAGGCTTTGGGAAGTCACCTTCCGCCCACGTGTACCTGGCGACAGGACCACTCCAGAGACTGGGGTCTCCCTCCTAGACCCTCTCCCACCCCCCACCGTGGTGCAGGTGCCAGGGGGCAGGAAGTGCCAGTGGGGTGGCAGGCGGAGACCAGATATATTTGGGCCGGTGGGGCTAATTCCAGCCACCGCCTGCCCTACTGGCTCCTGAGCGCCTTTCCTTCCTGTGAAACCAGAGCTGGGTTGGGCCTAGCTCAGGATTTCGGTGGATTTAAAGAGGCAGTGCCGTCCCTGCCAGCCTGGCTTCCTCTCCCCCTCCCCAGGTAGGGTCTGGGGCAGAGAGAGGACTGAAAAGAACTTCTGGCTCTTGCCTTGCCCCGGGCTAACCCTGGGCCCTTGCCCTGGTTGGGGGTACCAGGCTCTTGGCAGCTCCTCTCTCCCAGAGCTTTGGGCGGGTGGGGTGGGCGGGGGTGGGCTGTGGTTTCCTGTGTTGGCTGTTTGTGCCTGGCCCAGAGTGCCCGCCGCCTGCCTGGGCTTCCTGCCCTGTCTTGTTTCCTTGTGCCCCCCACCCTCCCTTCCCCCTCCCCCCCCCCGGAGGGAGGGAGCAGCCAGGGATTGGGCAGCAGCCTTTGGGGGCACCCCACTGCCAAGGCATGACTGCGTCCCAAGGCCTGGCCACATTGGCACTGGCTGAGGGAGCCAAGTGAGGTGACTTCAAGCTTGTCTAGGCCATGTCACTTGTCTTGCAGACTCCAGAGGGGACAGTGGGCACCAGAATGGGCAGAACCCCCCTTCTCCCCAGAAGCACCTTGTTCAGACACCCCAGACTAGAGTAGTCTGGGACTAGGAGTCCCCACATAACTGCAGGACTGGGATTGCCTGGCATCACCCTGGGGCTGCAGGTGGGGTGGGGTGGTTTGTCAACCAGACAAGATTGTTGATTTGCATGGTCTCCTCTGGCAAGAGGTGGGGTGGGGGGAAGTGGGGAGAGCTGCTAGGAACCAGGGCGAGGAGAAGCCCTCTGAGCCTGTGAGTCCCCACGTAGAGGGTCCCAGAGCAACACCTTGGTTCTTGAGCAGATTTCCTGCTGGGCTATGAATCCTTGACCTCCCCACTGGGCTGAGTCACCACCTCAGGAAGAGGAAGTGACCTGGGTGGTAGAGGAGAGCTTCGAGGGACCGAGTCCTGACACCCAGGAGAAAAGGGACCCCGCCCTTATTGTCTTGGGAGCTGCATCTCCTTGAGCCAGGGGACAATAATCCCACCCCCGTGGCTCCAGGAGGGCCCTCGCAGCCCATTTCCTCTCTAGAGGTGTCTGCCCACTGTACTGGGGAGCATGGAGCCTCCAAACCATTTTCTCGCTGCCTCTCCTGAGTGGTTTTGAGCTAGGGAATGAAGCCGGTGGGCCAGCTGGTGAACCAGGCAGGGGCTCCCGGGGCGGGGGCAGCTGGAAATAGGCGGGTTGCCACTGGTGTGTGAATGCCCGTTCTACCCGTGGCAGCTCTCTGTTGCGCATCCTTTGAAGGCATCCGTGGAAGCCTTCCTGATCTCCCTGCCCCCACCGAGGTCAGGTCCACCGGCTCCCCCCAACCCCCCAGGGAAGACCATGGGGAAGCAGCTGATCTCAGGCTCTTTGTCTCAACAGCCTCCTGGCCTGTACTCCTGACCGTTTGCTCAGGTGACTCTCGAAGCCTTTTTGTGAGCACAAGTCACCACTCCCCACCCTACTCTCTAAGAGGGAGCCCCAGCAATGTGCCCAGAGTCCCATGCCTTTCCTTTCACTCATCCCAGGGGCTCCTGCTTGGGTGCTGGGAAGCCCCCTTCACTCACTGGTGAAAAACTGCACCCACCAGGAATTAGCCACCCCCCATCCCCAGGCTCCCCAGGCCCTCCAGGTGTCTTGGGGGGGGCGTGCCCTGAATGTGTAGAGGAGGAGGGGTCTTTGGGAGCGGGGGCAAACTCCTGAGGGGTAGGGGGGAGGTGTGAGATGGGAAAGTCCTGACTCATCTGTGCTTGACTCAGCTCGCCCTGCGGCCTGGTGGGAGCGAGGGGGTGGAGTCGGAGAGGGGAGGGCCACTCCAAGATTCTTCTGGGGAGGAGCCCTGGTCAGACTGGGGACACCGGAGAGGACTAATTTCCTAACAGCCCCATTCCAAATTATTACAGGTCCCAAGATTTGAAGCTGTGAACACAGGAGGTAGTGGGTGCCCCTTGCCCTGCCCCTCTGCCCCACCGGGGGCGGGCCCAGTAGCTGGAAGCCCACCTCTCTGGTGCAGGCTCAGATGAGAGACACTGCAGTGCGGAGAAACACCCCAGGAATGGTCACATGACCCAGGGGCACGTCGCTTCCTTTTCCCACACCTCAGTTTCTTCCTGGTGAAATGGGGATAATAATACTGCCCCTTTAGGTGGTAGGTAGTTTTGAGGACCCGCGCAGTGGTGAAGGTGAGAGCTTGAGTGAGACGCGTCAACCACAGGCCTGTCCCTAAGCCCAGGTCCCTCTCCAGCCCAGCTCTGAACTGCTTCTGCTCTAACCTGTTGCAGGAGATGGGGGCTGGCCGAGGGAGGCTTCCCAGCTGGGCCCTGGACTTTGGAACCTTCCCCTGAGGAGCCTCTCTTCTCAGAGGCAGAACCAGAGCAGGGAAGGCCAATGGGCCTGAGGTTAACTTAGGGTTAGACTTCCACAGGGTCGGAAAGGGGGTGGGGGGCTCGCCTCCAGGTCCAGCCCAGCCTCCAGCAGCCCTGCTGGGAGCGGCAAGAGTGCGCACCCGTGTCTGGCTGGGCCGATCACGAGGGCGAGGCTGGGCCCAAGTCTCCTCCCCTCCCCCCACCCCGATGGGGGGGGCGGGGGAGGGCAGGGCAGGGGGCGGTTGGGTGAGGCTTCTGTGTTTGTGTGAGTCTGTTGGTGTATCTACGGCCCCGCGTGTGTGTTTCTGCGCGCGCGTGTTCCTTTGTCACTACCAGGCTCAACTTTCTCCGGTTCCCTTGTGGCCGGGCCTCAGTCTTTTCATCCGCTCAATGAGTCGGCGCGCTCCCTCTCTGCCGTCGGGCAGCCTGGGCGTCTGCGGGGGCCCCAGGCTGATTCCGTGTTCCTGCTTGGGCCAGCGCCTCCCTCGCCCTCCAGCACACCTCCGCGGGTCGGCGTGAGCGCGCCTCTAGTTTCCTGGGGTCCGTGCGTGTCTTTGTCTCCCCGTCCACGTGTGAGCTGTGTGTGTGAGTCAGAGTTCGGGTGCTTGTGGGTCTTGGAGCCCCTGCCAGGCGGCGCCCAGCGCTAGGCCGAACCTCCGCTCGCCGCCGCCGCCCGCGCCCCGCCCCTCGCCGCACTTGGCCGGGTGTCTGTCCGTGCGGCGCGTGCGGGGCCCGGCGAGGCACGCTGCAGTCCTGTCCGTCTCCCGCTCCCTCGCTCGCTCGCTGGCTCCCTCGCTCGCTCTGCCTCTCCGCTCGGGCTCTGCCGAAGGGGGCGGGGTGGGGTGCAGGGGCGGGGGGGAGGGGAGGCTCCTGCATTCTTGCGGTCGGGGAAGGAATCTGAGCCAGCGTTACTGGTCTCCAGAAGAGCCCAGCTGCAGCCCCGGGGCCCCGCCAGGCCTCTCGCTGCCCGCCCGGGCCTGCTGGAATGGGCACGGGCTAGGCCTCGAGCTGGGGGCGGGGCGGGGCATTGCCCCTACCCCGGCCGCCTCCGCGCCGGGGGGCGCCCGGGGGGCGGGGCGTGAGGAGTTCCCCACCCGGGGTGAGGGGCGTGCCTGGGAGCGGGAGTCCCCCGGGGGGCCAGAGCAGACCTGACGGCCGCCCCACGCGGGCGCCTTTGCAACCTATCCTTTTAGTGATATCTGCCTCTGCGGCCCGGGGGGGGGGGGGGGGGGGCGTGGGCCTGCTAGAGACTGCAAGCTCCCTGAGGGTAAGGTACGGGAGGGATGGGGATACAATCGGCCTCTAGGCTAGAGACCCCACCTAGTAGTCCTCCCTTTCCATTCCCACCTTACCCTGTCCAGCTCCCTAGTCCCAGGGCTGTTGGGTCCTCCCTTCTCCCCTCCCCGTCTTACACCCCCTCCCCAAGTCACAAGTTTTCTCTTTGGGGCTTGTTGCTGCAGTCCGTGCTCCAGTACCGAGTACCTGGCTGGGCCCTGGGCACGCACAGGGGCCGTAGCCCCACTGTGTGTGGGAGCCATGAGGATCCTGGCTAACAAGACAAGGTGTGTGGGTGTCGTGGAGGGCGGGAAGCGTGTGTGTGGAGTGCGGGGAAGGGAAGGGCCCAGTGATCATGGGGCTGAGCTGTGCTGGCTTGGAGAGTGAGCCGTATGGGCACTTGGCTTCCAAGGCCACCGGTGGGCTAAAGGGGGGTCAGAATGGGAAGGCCTGCCCTGAGGCAGGAGCCCACAGCCTTAATGCCTGGGCCCAGGGGACAGAGGGCACTGGCAATCAGCTATGCCTGCTGGTCTAGTCCCTTCCAGCCCTTGCCTCCTAGAAAACCGTTTGAGCAGACCCCCGCCCACCCCACTGTCGGGTCCAATGGCGCCCTCTGGCCTCAGTCTAGCTGGGGGTGGGAGCCAGAGGGAGGGGCGGTGCCTGCCTCCCTCCCCTTCCCCAGGAGAAGCCGGCAGACAGGGCCAGGCGGCAGCCGCAGGACAGCAGAGCTGAAATAAATCTGAGCTGGTGTGGAATGAGGGGGGATAAATATCCTCTCCCGTGATGTGATCTTTCCAGCGGCTATTAATAGGTCTCCGGGGAGGGGGAGGCGGTGGGGGGAGCGGGCTGGAGCTTAAAGGGCCCGCAGCCTAGGCTGCAGGAATCCTTGGCTTCCAGCTTCACTCTAGTCGGCTCCACACACCGCTCCCCTCCCCCTTTCCTCCTGCTGCTGCCTGCCTGCCAGGCCTGCCGGTGGACCCCTTCAGGCTTTCCCCTCCTGCTCTGAGGAGCCGTCTGGACCAGTGGGTACCACTCTCCAGTGTGCTTGTCCGCACGTCCCCAGGGGAATGGGGCTGGGGCATGAGCAGTGACCCTCAGGTCCTGTGCCCCTTACCTGCTGGTGTTGGGCACATGAAAGTTGAGGATTAGGACCTTGGAAGGAGACTGGAGACAGCAAACCCTAAAAGAGAGGTGGTTCAAGTGTTGGTCAGGTGCTAGTGGAGGGGAGTTGGCCTGGAGGCGTGCAGTCTGATGGATGGTGGGGGTGGGGGTGGGCATGGATTCTGCCACCCAAGGACCTGGTTTCCACCTGAATCGTGGGGTCTGAGCGGTGGAGAGCGTTGCCCTATCTTCACTCCCCAAAGTGGAGGAAGGCATCGGCCCTTGTCTGAGGGAGATAGGGAATAGCTGGTAGTCTTAAGATGCTCCTTGGCCCCCACCTCCACTACCATTAAGTGAGGCAGGATGGGGGCAGTTAAAATGCAGGCATGCTAGGCCTCTAGCAAGATTAACCTTTCATGTTTCTCCCACCTTGTCCCAGGTTACCCCACCCCAGGAGGAGAGAAGCTCCAGGGAGCCCGCCGCTGTCCCCGCGCGGCCACTGCCCCCCAGCCCCAGCCAAGCCAATGCACCCAGAAAATAAGTTGACCAATCATGGCAAGACAGGGAATGGCGGGGCCCAGTCCCAGCACCAGAATGTGAACCAAGGACCCACCTGCAACCTGGGCCCGAAGGGCGTGGGGGCGGGGAGCCATGGGGCCAAGGCCAACCAGATCTCACCCAGCAACTCAAGTCTGAAGAACCCCCAGACAGGGGTGCCCCCTTTCAGCTCACTCAAGGGCAAGGTGAAGAGGGAGCGGAGCGTGTCTGTGGACTCTGGAGAGCAGCGAGAGGCTGGGACCCCATCCCTGGATTCAGAGGCCAAAGGTACCCCATTTCCTGATCCCCAAGACCCCGACATGTTCCAGTCCAAGGCCCAAGCTTGCTGCCCCCTTTGCCTAATCTCTGTCCCTTGCTCCTCTCCAGCATTTGTGCAGGGTCACCTTTCTCTTACCCCCATTATACCCACGGACTTGGTCATTCTCTCAGAAGTGGGGGTGGCCAGGGCAGGGACTTCTCATCCTTAGGGGCCACCCACGGAGGGGCCACACAGCGTGATGGGGCTTCCGGTCAGCCTTATTCCTCTCCAGAGGGGGAGAGGGAGGTGCTCTGGGGTGAGGAGCAGACCCACACACCTCCTAGGAACCTCCTGGTATCCCAGCTGGTGGGAGCCTTTGAGCAGGCTCTGGGGCCTGGAAGGGTAGCAGTGGCTTCCCCTCCCTCACCCCACCCCCCCCAGCCCTAATTAGAACCAGTTGTGGTTGGGGATTATGCTGTGCTTGGTGCTGGGTGGGGGAAGGGAGACAGCGGGACTGGAGAGAGAAATCAGAAACAAATGGTGTGGTGGGGGCCAAGGGCTGGCAAAGTGCCCGCCGTGGCCTGGGCAGTGCCCTCTTGGGGTAGGGCATCTGAGGGAATGGGCCCGTGGAGACCCTGGCTGTAGGAGCACAGGGCCTCTGGGCACCCACTCTGACCCCTGCCCGCTCTGTCCTGCCTGGGCAGAGGTGGCACCCCGGAGTAAGCGGCGGTGTGTGCTGGAGCGGAAGCAGCCGTACAGTGGGGACGAATGGTGCTCAGGACCCGACAGCGAGGAGGACGACAAGCCCATCGGGGCCACCCACAGTGAGTGCCCATTGATGCCAGGATCTTGTGGCCCATGGTACCCCCAGGGGATGGCTGCCCTGGGGGAGCCTCCCTCTCCTCACTTAGGGCTTTAGAGGGCTGAGTCTGAGCGAGGAGCAGGGGTGAGGAGCCCAGTCTACTTCTTTCCTGTCTCACCTGTCGCTCTGTCCCTCCCTGCGCCGCGACAGCTTAGCCCCTGCCTTCCAGGTGCTCAGTGGCCCCCTCTTCCGAGGGACAGAGGTGGTGTGGGGTGGCCCCTCCTGGCCACACCGCCTACACCTCCTACACCTCCTCCCATGAATTCTTGGCCTCTGCTGCCACCTACTGGTCAGTGGAGGCAGGGTGGTGAGGGTCCTGCATCCCTGGGAACCAGACTGTGGGCTCAGCCTCGCAAAGTCTGGCTAAGCCTGGCTGTGTCTCTGGCCCCCTTCCCCAACCTCTGATCGACTCCTGGCAAGTGCCTAGCGTGCGTCACCAGGATGAAGAGTGGGTGTGGGTGCATGCCCACTCCTCTCATTCTTTTATTGAGCAGAGTGTATTTGGGCCTTGCTCAGGTGTTGGGGGGAACCCGACACTCTCCTGCCCTTAGGAAGCCCACACACATTTACTGGTGATTTCCCTCAAAGCTCACATCTCTTGGAGGGGAGAGACGACTCAGGGCACACTGAACTAGCCAGAGAAGGAAGCCGACTGAGCAGATGTTTGTGGGAGGAGCGGACCATGTCCCTGGAGGTGGGGCATGCGGGCTGGGACTTTAAAGGTCCTCTGGTCCCAGGTGCCCCCCCCAGGGGACTGGTGGTCCATGAGCCTCACTGAACCCATCAGTGTTAGATGGGGGTGGTCACTGCCTCCCAGGACGCACAGCCCCCCACCACCCTAGTTCGCTTTTACAACATTAGACTGCCGGGATGTAGAAACGTTGGCAGAAACAGGGAAATACGAAGGAGAAGGTGCTAACATCCCGTCCCCAGCACTAAGGCATCCATTGCTACTCTTTCAATTGTACTTGCCATTATGTTCTCGAAGAGTTCTTAGTCTGGGGCAGTCCGATGTTGTGGCTCATAGCACAGACTCTGCAGTCAGACCATGCTAGGCACTTGCCACTGGGGCAGTCCGATGTAGTGGCTCATAGCACAGACTCTGCAGTCAGACCCCTGGATCTCTCATTTATTATTTGTGTGAATTTGGGAAAGGGTCCCAGTTTCATCTATAGAAATGGATTTGAGCGCAGGGTTGGTGTGAGGAGTAAATGAATCCATACACATAACACTTAGAACACTGTTAGTTTTTATTATTGTTATTGTACTAGAAAGTTCCTTATCCGAATAAAGCCTGTCTCCTTCCCCTAACTTGTACCTGGGAGTCCTAGCTCTGTGTGCGGAGTATGCACCTTCCTCTTCCCAGGACAGCCCTCACACACGGAGGCCAGCTCTCAGGCCCCCTCGGCCCCCAAGCTTTTGGCTCTGTTATTTTTTGTAAAATTTGTTTATCTTGGCATAGAATGGGTCCGCTGACTTACCTAGTCCCGTTAATGACCACACGTAGATCTTTTTGAGGCTCGGACTTAGAATCCACTTTTTGACCATGGAACAAACTTCACTCAGTGCTCAGGGTGGTCAGTCTACCCTGGGAGGGCACCCACTATACCAGCCTTCTCTAACTCTGTTTTCTAAGGACTTTTTTCGTTGGCGACATAGTTCTGAAGTTGCTGTAAAAATAGATTTCTTTGACATGCCCCACTGTGCAGAGCAGGGAGTTAGTGTTTCCATTTTATAGATGAAGCAACGGAGGCTTAAAGCGATGAGCTGTCTTGTTCATAAGGGCACAGAATCCGTTAGCGGTGAGCTAGAATACAAAACTATTCATCGTTTGACTCATCAATCTGTGCAGCCTCTTGGCTTTCTCCCCTCACTTGGTCAGAGCGTTTGCAGGTACACACACACACACACACACACACACACACACACACACACACCCCATAGTGCGTGGGCTCAAAGCAGGGCTTTGGAGTCCCTGCCTGAGTTCAAACCCCGGCTTGGCACTGACAGGCTGTGTCACCGTGCGTGAGAAATGTCACCCCTCCAAAGTTGTTTCCTCCTCTCTAAAGCAGCGTATAGGACATCTTCCTCCCAGGGATATTGTGGTCAGATGGAATCACATCTATAAGTGTCCTTCGGGATGTCAGGTACAGGGGAGCCTGTTTGTAAGGGTCACATTTCCCCTCCCCTGCATCTCCCTAGGGTCCCCACAATTTCTGTCCGGGTCGAAGACGGGTCTAGGGCAAGTAAGTGTGGACACCAGGCACGTACGACCAGAATGTGACAACAGATCGCCCGGCCGGCCTGAGCCTGTCTATCTCTGGGCATCTCTGGAATGGGGCGGTGGGGAGCGCCAGCTGGCTCTCCTTTCTGAATCTGGGCCGCTTACTGGGTTTCTCTCCTCTCCCGTGCAGACTGTAATGTAGCAGACCCAGCCATGGCGGCCCCACAGCTGGGTCCTGGCCAAGCCGCCCAACTGCCCCTCAGCGAGAGCAGCGCTCCAGGACCCCCCCATGGGCCGCCGCCGGGCCTCCGGCCCGACGCCCCTGGGGGCGGGGGTGGGGGTGTCCCCGGAAAGCCTCCCTCACAGTACGTGTATGTCTTCACCACCCACCTGGCCAACACGTAAGTGCCTCAGGACGGGCCTCCGTTTACCCGGCACCCCTCAGCCTGGAGTCCTGAGTGTTCCGTCTGCAGGGAGCCAGGGTTCAGTTGGGTTGGGTCGGGTGAGGGCAAGGGCTCCCTCCTGCCCTCCTTCCTGAGCTGTTGGTGCCTGCCCCTTCTGCGCAGGGCTGCCGAGGCTGTGCTGCAGGGCCGGGCTGACTCCATCCTCGCCTACCACCAGCAGAACGTGCCCCGGGCCAAGCTGGACCAGGTGAGTGTGGCGCCCAGCCTGGCTACGGCGCCTCCGAGGACGGTAGGATTGCTTGGCTGGTGCCTCCCCTTCCCTGTCTCACGCTCTGCCTCTGTCCCCCCGCAGGCCCCGAAAGTGCCACCTACCCCAGAGCCACTACCCTTGAGCACGCCGTCAGCAGGCACCCCGCAGTCCCAGCCACCTCCACTGCCACCGCCGCCGCCCCCGGCCCCCGGCAGCGCTCCGCCCGCACTGCCGTCTGAGGGTCCCCCCGAGGACGCCAGTCAGGATCTGACCCCCAACTCGGTGGGAGCGGCCAGCACAGGCGGTGGCACCGGGGGCACCCACCCTAACACCCCGACCGCCGCCACCACCTCCAACCCGCTGCCTCCTGGAGGAGACCCCAGCAGTGCCCCCGGCCCTGCCCTGCTCGGGGACGCCGCCCCCCCAGGAAACGGGCAGCGGAGCCTGGTGGGCTCTGAGGGCCTGTCCAAGGAGCAGCTGGAGCACCGGGAGCGTTCCCTCCAGACACTTCGAGACATTGAGCGGCTACTGCTCCGCAGCGGGGAGACCGAGCCCTTCCTCAAGGGACCCCCGGGAGGAGCCGGCGAGGGGGGACCACCAGCACAAGCCCCTCCTGCTCCCCAGCAGGCCCCCACGGCCCCTCCCAGTGGGCTGAAAAAGTATGAGGAGCCCTTGCAGTCTATGATTTCACAGACGCAGAGCCTGGGGGGGCCCCCGCTGGAGCACGAAGTGCCTGGGCACCCCCCAGGCGGGGACATGGGGCAGCAGATGAACATGATGATGCAGAGGCTGGGCCAGGACAGCCTGACGCCGGAGCAGGTGGCCTGGCGCAAGCTGCAGGAAGAGTACTATGAGGAGAAGCGGCGGAAAGAGGAGCAGATCGGGCTGCACGGGGGCCGCCCTCTGCAGGACATGATGGGCATGGGGGGCATGATGGTGAGGGGGCCCCCGCCTCCCTACCACAGCAAGCCTGGGGATCAGTGGCCCCCTGGCATGGGTGCACAGCTGCGGGGACCCATGGATGTCCAAGATCCCATGCAGCTCCGGGGCGGACCTCCTTTTCCCGGCCCCCGTTTCCCAGGCAACCAGATGCAACGGGTGCCTGGGTTTGGAGGCATGCAGGGTATGGCCATGGAGGTGCCCATGAATGCCATGCAGAGGCCGGTGAGGCCGGGTATGGGCTGGACCGAAGACTTACCCCCCATGGGGGGGCCCAACAATTTTGCCCAGAACGCCGTGCCCTACCCGGGCGGGCAGGGTGAAGCAGAACGATTCATGACCCCTCGGGTCCGGGAGGAGCTGCTGCGGCACCAGCTGCTGGAGAAGCGGTCTATGGGCATGCAGCGCCCCCTGGGCATGGCAGGCAGTGCCATGGGGCAGGGCATGGAGATGGAGCGGATGATGCAGGCACACCGGCAGATGGATCCGGCCATATTTCCTGGGCAGATGGCTGGTGGCGAGGGCCTGGCGGGCACTCCCATGGGCATGGAGTTTGGTGGAGGCCGGGGCCTCCTGAGTCCCCCCATGGGGCAGTCTGGGCTAAGAGAGGTGGAGCCTCCCATGGGGCCAGGCAACCTCAACATGAACATGAATGTGAACATGAACATGAACATGAACTTGAACGTCCAGATGACCCCACAGCAGCAGATGCTGATGTCACAAAAGATGCGGGGCCCAGGGGACATTATGGGGCCGCAGGGCCTCAGTCCTGAAGAGATGGCCCGGGTGCGGGCCCAGAACAGCAGTGGCATGATGGGTGGCCCACAGAAGATGCTCCTGCCCTCACAGTTCCCCAGCCAGGGCCAGCAGGGATTCTCTGGGGGCCAGGGGCCCTACCAAGCCATGCCCCAGGACATGGGCAATACTCAAGACATGTTCAGTCCCGACCAGAGCTCAATGCCCATGGGCAATGTGGGCACCACCCGGCTCAGCCACATGCCCCTGCCCCCTGCGTCTAATCCTCCCGGGTCCTCCAACCGGGGGCTGGGCAGACGGCCTTCAGACCTCACCATCAGTATTAATCAGATGGGCTCGCCGGGCATGGGGCACCTGAAGTCGCCCACCCTTAGCCAGGTGCACTCGCCCCTGGTCACCTCACCCTCCGCCAACCTCAAGTCACCCCAGACTCCCTCACAGATGGTTCCCTTGCCTTCGGCCAATCCTCCAGGACCTCTCAAGTCGCCGCAGGTCCTCAGCTCCTCCCTCAGTGTCCGTTCGCCCACTGGCTCGCCCAGCAGGCTCAAGTCTCCTTCCGTGGCGGTGCCTTCTCCTGGCTGGGTTGCCTCACCCAAGACCGCCATGCCCAGCCCTGGGGTCCCCCAGAACAAGCAGCCACCTCTCAACATGAACTCTTCCACCACCCTGGGCAGCATGGAACAGGGTGAGTCAGCTGGGCCAGGCCGGTGGGGGGTGGGGTGGAGACTAGACTCTGGCACTGGGAATCTCGGGGGGTGGGGGGTGGGGAGGGGTGTTCTTGCCGGGTCGGGCGAGCGCGTGAAGGCATCCGTACCGGGTGCAGAGGTGGATGGCTCTGCTTGAGGGGCACATGTCAGCAGTTGAGCGTGAGCTCCCATAGGGAGTGCCGTGGGGCTCTCCCAGGCATTTGGAGGGGTTCACCCTTGGGCTCTCTCCACTGTCTGGGGACCCCGAGGCTACGGGAACTGCTCAAAGACGGGTGGGCGATAGTGATAATGGGTTGAGCAGAACAGTGGAGTAGAGGTGTGCCTGGAGGAGTCAGGAGATTTGGGAGCTGGCCTTTTCCTAACCCACCATTTGAGCAGCCAAACTCGTCTTCCCTTCCCCAGTCACCCCCCGCTCTTTCTGTCTCCCCGCTTCTGTAGGTGCCCTCCCGCCTAGCGGCCCCCGGACCAGCTCCTCAGCACCTCCCACCAACCCTCCCAGCGGCCTCATGAACCCCAGCCTGCCATTCACTTCCTCCCCAGACCCCACGCCTTCCCAGAACCCCCTGTCACTGATGATGTCCCAGATGTCTAAGTACGCCATGCCCAGCTCCACGCCGCTCTACCACAACGCCATCAAGACCATCGCCACCTCTGACGACGAGCTGCTGCCCGACCGGCCCCTGCTCCCCCCTCCACCACCGTCGCAGGGCTCTGGGCCAGGTGCGAGGCAGGAAGGGGGCCGCAGGGAGAAGAGCTGGTGTGGGCACCGGGCATGAGAAGAGTTGCCACAGTCAGCAGTCACCCCTGTGGTTACGCTGGCTCTCATGTGCTCCCAGCGGGCCCTGGGAGTGGGGGTGTGATGTCCTGGGTCAGGTTCCCACTTCTCATGTAGCGAAACCAAGCCCAGGGCACCCGAGTGGCCTTTCCGACATCCAGTGAGTGATGTGCCTATGGCAAACTGGGCCAGAACTCGGGTCTCTTGGCTTCTAACCTGAATGCCAGAAGTCCATGCCCCTGCGGCTAGCACAGGCCCATGGTGGAGGCCCTCACCCCTCCTGGCATGAGCCTGGCTGGGGAGTGGGGAAGAACTGAGTCCTGCAGCCTCCCCCAGCTGGGTGCACACAGCTCCTCACCCCCTTTTCTCTCTCCCCACAGGGATCAGCAATAACCAGCCCAACCAGATGCACCTGAACTCAGCTGCTGCCCAGAGCCCCATGGGCATGAACCTGCCAGGCCAGCAGCCCCTGTCCCATGAACCCCCACCTACTATGTTGCCCTCCCCTACCCCTCTGGGGTCTAACATTCCACTGCACCCCAATGCGCAGGGGACAGGAGGGCCCCCTCAAAACTCCATGATGCTGCCTCCAGGGGGCCCAGACTCCCTGAATGCCCCCTGTGGCCCTGTGCCCGGCTCCTCCCAGATGATGCCCTTCCCCCCTCGGCTCCAGCAGCCCCATGGTGCCATGGCCCCCAGCGGGGGTGGGGGCGGGGGGCCTGGCCTGCAGCAGCACTACCCTTCGGGCATGCCCCTGCCCCCAGAGGACCTGCCTAGCCAGCCGCCGGGCCCCATACCCCCTCAGCAGCACCTGATGGGCAAAGGCATGGCTGGGCGCATGGGCGACGCCTACCCCCCGGGCGTGCTCCCTGGGGTGGCATCAGTGCTGAACGACCCCGAGCTGAGCGAGGTGATCCGGCCCACCCCGACGGGGATCCCTGAGTTCGACTTATCGAGGATCATCCCCTCTGAGAAGCCAAGCAGCACCCTCCAATACTTCCCCAAGAGCGAGAACCAGCCCCCCAAGGCCCAGCCCCCCAATCTGCATCTCATGAACCTGCAGAATATGATGGCGGAGCAGACCCCCTCACGGCCCCCCAACCTCCCGGGCCAGCAGGGCGTCCAGCGGGGTCTCAACATGTCCATGTGCCACCCCGGACAGATGTCCTTGTTGGGCAGGACAGGTGTGCCCCCACAGCAGGGCATGGTGCCCCACGGCCTGCACCAGGGAGTCATGTCCCCGCCACAAGGCCTCATGACCCAGCAGAATTTCATGCTGATGAAGCAACGGGGTGTGGGGGGTGAGGTCTACAGCCAGCCCCCCCACATGCTGTCCCCACAGGGCTCCCTCATGGGCCCCCCGCCCCAGCAGAACCTCATGGTGTCCCACCCGCTGCGGCAGCGCAGCGTGTCTCTGGACAGCCAGATGGGCTACCTCCCAGCGCCGGGCAGCATGGCCAACCTGCCCTTCTAGCAGTCCCTTGGGGGGGGGCTGCAGCTGGGGCGATACTGCAAATATGTTAACCTTAAAGAAGTTTCTTCCCCTCCAGTGTTGGGATGGCCTGGGTCTGGGGGTGGGGTGGAGGGGGTGGGAGGGACTTGTGTGGGGAGTGGCATTTATGGAAACCAGGTGTGCTGGCAGCTTAGGGGGGGAAGTGGCAGAGAGGGGTGGGGGGTTTGGGATTGGGGTTCCATTTCGGCCACTGGGACTGCCCCTCCCCGACCCCTCCCCAGTCCCATGGAGCTCCTCTCTTCCCTGGTTCTCGGCACCCCTCCCCCTCTTCAGCTACGCTTTCAGAGTCCTGTTACAGAACAGAACGTGGGGAGAATCCCGGGGGGGGGGGGGGAGCGGGCGGAGAGGAGAGGCCTCTGCTCGCTGCCCCTTTCCTTTCTGCGGCTCTCCCCTCGGCCCTGTGTGTTGCTGGAGCTTCACTCTCCTCTTGGTTTCTCTGCTCCCGCCCGTTTTTCCTTCTGTCTTTTCCTGCCTCATTCCCTGATGTGGCTGACCCCCTCTCCCACTCCACCCCCTCCCTGCAGGCGGCCGGCGGGGCGGGGGGGGGGGGGGGTCAGGTGCCAACCGCAGCTGTAAATAGAGTACTGCGCTTTTGTGCCGGTGTGTGTGTGCTGTATCTCTGTGCTTTGATAGAAGTCACAAAAAAGAAAAAAAGGTTAAAAGAAACCTTTCCCTCCCCGCCCGTTCTTCAAATTATTGCCCCTTTCCATTCCTCTGGACTCAGGACCACGCAGTCCGACACACGCACCCACTGTTTGCCGTGCCTCTGGGTCCATAAGGACACCATTCCGGTCCCTTCCCCCAAATGGGGAAACGACAGAAACCCCACACCTAGACTGAGGTCAGACCACCCAGGCTTCCACCTGGGGAGCCCCTTCCGGGCTGAGACCCCCCCCCCACAGACTCCCCAGAGCAGCAGCCTGTCTGCTGCTGAATGAATGCAGGAGAATGTGTGCTCAGGCATGCATGCTTGCCCCACGCAGGTGACCCGGGGCCCTGGCTTCCCGGCTATGGATGTCTGGTGTCCCCTGCTGCTACACCTTAGCCAGAACTTGAAGTCCTTCGTCCCCAGTGTGGGATGAGGGAAAGGAGGAAGAGGTGGAGGCTGTGTGGCCCCTTGAGCGGAGCCAGGGAGGCACCGCACCGCGGCCCAGATGGTCCAGGGAACCCCCAGGCCCTGACTTTCCCAGGCACTGCCACCCACTTCTCACCAAAGGCGGAAAGAAAAGGGGTTGGCTGAGTAGATCTGTCTCTCTCTGGCCTCCACCCTTTGAGGATGGATTAGAGAAAGTGATGGAGAAGCAGGGAGCATCCTACCTGCCCACTCACTGGCAAGGTCCCTCTGCCCGGGGCTCAGGGCTCTGTGCCTGCCCAGGCCCGGGTGCAGCCACTGCCAACCCCCTTGCTTGCCCTGCTCTTTCCCAGAACTCCCCACCTGCCTCTGGTCAGAGCTGAAGCCATACAGACTCAGTGTTTTGCCCCGCCTTGGCCCCAGGAGTAAAACACTTCTCCTTTTCTTACTTCCTTTCCTGCCTCGTGGGGTGGCAGGGCAGTTCCCTGGCCTCTGTGCCCTGCCTCCAGGGCCAAGGGCCATTTCTAGACAAGGTGTTTTCTGCCATGGCCCCGTCCCCAGCCTTCCTGATCTGCAGGGTCTGGCCTTACATTGGCAGCTGTGATACAAAGGGAATTTGCCCCACTTTTCCCAGTCTGGTGCTGTCCTCAGTCCACCGTCAGCCAGGTCAAGCGCTTCCTCTGGGGCTGGCTGGCTGCAGGCTCCTGCCTCCCCCAGCACCTCCCTGGGGCCCCCGGGGCCAGGGCCCCGACACCTGTGTTTGGGGGCCACCTGCCTTCCATCCTGCCAGGCGCTTTGCCCACCCTG
This sequence comes from Callorhinus ursinus, assembly GCF_003265705.2. Classification (NCBI taxonomy): domain Eukaryota; kingdom Metazoa; phylum Chordata; class Mammalia; order Carnivora; family Otariidae; genus Callorhinus; species Callorhinus ursinus. Next base: position 15,345,336 of record NW_027397081.1, on the reverse strand, counting down.
CCTCAACCTGGGCCCTGGGCCCATGAGCCCTCCCACCTCTGACCCAAGACTCCCCAAACTGACTCTTAAGTGTTTCCTGCCCAGAGGAGAGAGGGGTCAGACCGCAAAGGGCCCAGTGTCCTCCCTGTTCTTCTCTTGCCCCATCTCCGCCACCAGACTAGCTTTCCAAGGTGAACTCCACAGGCCAGCCTACGTCCCTCCATCCATGGCCATACCCCCAGCCATTTTGTACCATTATATAAATATATATATATAAATATAAATATATAAATACAATATGTGAAGACATCTTCTTGGTTTTTATTTTGAAACAATTTTTAGGCTTGTTCCGGGGGTCTCTGTGCTGCCTGTACTGTATTGACCTGTTTTATAGGTGCCTTTTTATTAAAAAGAGAAAATTAAAAATCCAGCCTCTTGCCTTTTTTGCTTCTGTGTCTGGCTGCTCCGCTGCCCAGCTTACTGTTGGATGCTGGGAGGAAAAAGGGGGACCCCGGGGCCTTCCCAGTGTTCCACGGTGAAGAGACTGGTCTCCCCCTCCTCCGCCCAGGTCACAGCTCTGATTTCCACCATGGCGGCCGTCTAGGGGGCTTGGCTGGCTGCCCTTGAGGGGGACTGGGCCCCCCAGATGTACCCTCAGCAAGGGCAGGGGTCCCGGACCTCCCACCCTAGCCAGAGCAGGGGCTGCGGACCGGGGCAGGAGAGCCCTCCCTGGGGAAGGTGGGCAGGCAGGCAGGCACGGAGCGGCTTCCTCTGGTTCCATCTGAGTAGTAGCCTCTCAGGGGCAGGGCTCGGCTTCCTGGGGCTCAGGGACTTCCCTGCTTCTCACCCTGCCTGGCCTGAGGGGATGCCTCGTGGCTCTTGCTGAGGCCCAGAGAGGTGGCAAGCTCTGGGTCTGGTCCGCAGGCAAGGGGCTGGATGAGATGACCCCCAGAGGCCCTTTCCAGTCTGTCATTCTTCTCTGGGGGGTCTACATCTCTGTTCTGACTCTTGGCGAAGTGCTCCCTCTGTATGATTGGGACCCCTCTGCTGCCCAAGTTTCTCCTGGTTGTGTGGCTTGCAGAGAGGGGGACAGGAAGGAACAGTCTGCCTCCTTCCTTATCAGTGCTCAGACCTACCAGAGCTCTAGACCCGACTGCCCCTGGCCCATACTGGGACCTCTCCGCCCTGGGCAGAGGAGACAGCTGGCTTTGGTCTCTCCTTGTCCCTCCTTGAGGCTGAGGAAGGAGAATCTCTTTCCTTTCAGTGGCTTTCCTCTGCTGGAAGAACTTTCCTTAGTTCTTCCCTAGGACGCTGGCTGGTCTCTGAGGGTGCCTGGAGTCTGCCCTCAGTCCGCAGACCTCCCAGGGCCTGGTGACATGGGGCTGGCCCGGTTCCACTTTGGTCAGAGCCAGGAGCAGCTTCCTGGGTTGGGTCAGTCGGAGTTTCCTGCTCGACCAAGATGCAGGGCTGGTAGCCTGGCAGGATGTCTGCGTTTGTTAGGGACCGAGATGTTAAGGCCACATTCTTTTGCCAGCTGGCCTTCCCTCAGCCTTGACCTCCATCTCTCCCCTGGTGCTCAGCCTCTAGCTTCTTTCGGCAGGAGGGGTGAGAGGACAGGTGGGGGGTAGTTGTGGAGGCCTGTGGTCCATAAGATGACGGAGTGCATTATGGGAGGGGACTGACTTTCCCAATTGGCAGGGGCAGAAGTAAAAGTTGTTTCTTGAGCTTCCAACGGTGAAGATGAAAGAAGGGGATACAGATGGGCACAGGCATCCTTTGCTTTGCCTCCCGGCTGCTTCCCTTGCCTGGACTGCAGCTTAGCCCCGGGGGCTGGAAGAAGAGCAGGCAGGAATGTCCTGGAAAGAGGGCGCGGCTCTAGCTGCCCCGAATGAGGATATCGGCCAAGGCGAGCTCTTAAGATCGCAGCTCCTGCTGGAAGGGGTTCCAGCAACACCGCATCCCCCAAGGAAAGCAGAAACAGAGGGGGCTGGGACCTAGAAGGTGGTGAGGGAGGTGGCGTTCTCTGACTCAGAGAGACTGCTCTTGCGCCAAGTAGGGAATAACTGGCAAAGGGACGCAGGGCCGGCACAGCCCAGCTTAGTCAGAAGGCGCGTCAGGTCGCTCCGGAACTTCACGCCTGCGAAAGTGTAGAGCATGGGATTGAGACAGCAGTGGGCCAGGCCCAGGAACTCACTCATGGTGATGGCCACGGAGAGGTAGCCGTTCAGCTCGCAGCTGTAGCCCATGGTCTTCAGCCTCGCCAGGGTGTCCAGGAAGATGACGATGTGGTAGGGTGACCAACAGAGAAAGAAGACGCTCGTCACCAGGATGGCCACCCTGACCGCCTTCTGCCTCTGCGGGCGCCGCTGGGCCTGGCACAGCCTGTGCACCACCCCGACGTAGCACCAGCCCATCACCAGCATCGGCAGCAGGAACCCCCCGACGTGGTAGAGGAAGCGGGAGGTGAACCAGGCCTTGGTTTCGGCCTGGTTCTCCTGGGAGAAGGTACAGCGTGGCAGCGAGTCATTGTGGTGGGGTTGGCTGACTTTGGCGAAGAGGATCTCCGGCAAGGCGAAGAAACAGCCCGCCAGCCAGATGGTGGCACAGGTGATGTGGATGGAGAGGAGGCGGCGGTGGCGGTAGGCGTGGACGGCGTGCACGATGGCCAGGTAGCGGTCCACGGCGATGCAGGCCAGGAGCAGGCTGCTGCAGTAGAAGTTGATCTTGTGCAGAGCGATCACCGTTTTGCAGAGAAAAGTGCCCAGGAGCCAGCCCACAGAGCCCTCGACCACGGCGAAAGGCAGGATGAAGACCAGCAGGAGGTCGGCCACGGCCAAGTGGAACAGGAAGGTCTCGGTGGAGCTGCGCGTGTGTCGGTGCCGCTCCAGGATCACCAGCACCAGGATGTTGCCCATCATACCCAGGAGGAAGATGAAGCCGTAGGCCACCGGCATGAACACGGCCTTGAAGGAGGTCAGGAGGGGCCCCTCGACCGTGGAGCAGAGGTGATTTTCCACCGCGGGGCTCTCGGTGCTGTCACTGTAGTTGCCGAGCTCCCTGTACTGCGAGGGCGGGGAGACAGCGGGGGAGAGGGGGCTGAGGACCCGTCTCTCGCCCTCACACAGGGACCCCGACTCCCCTGTCCCCCCACCCCCGCTGCCGCTTTTGCCCCTGCACTCCCAGCGTGTCTCACCGACCAAATCCCGGTCTCCCCTTGTGTGTCCATGAACCAGTCACTCTGCCTTTTCCAACTTCAGTTTTGGTCTGTAAGAGGGACTAATGCCTTGCAGGGCCCTGACAAAGATGGAAGGAGATACATGGGGAGAGGCTTCTCTGAAGGGCCGCGCACCTGTAAGTTACTTTGTGTTTAGGTGTCCTCCTAAACATGGAAGGCTGTGGGTCCCCGGGCCGGAATGAGAGCTTCAATTTGGGGAATGGATCTGGTTGGGGCAAGGAGCCATCTGGTCCAGTTCTGAACAGAGCAGTGGGCACTAAAGCCCAAGATCCTGCTGAGGGGGTAGCTGCTGGGGTGGCCTCCCGGCTTCCTCTTGGGGTGTCTCCCTATTCCTGAATGTCTTCATTATCCCCGAAATGGTAGTAACAGCCCCCTGGTTTGTTTAATGTGTGCAATGAGCTCGGGTATGGGATATTCCTATCCCACCCATGTGTCTTGCTAACGGCCCGGTGCGTTTGAACCCACGTCGATCCACCTCCAGAGCCCATCCTTCCACCACTACGCAGTTTCATCTGGGGTTTCCTCACTGCTACTTCCCATCACCGGCCGCCTCCCTCCTCTGCTTCCTTCTCTGCCTCAGAAGCAAGTGAGGAAGGGGTGGTGCTCTTCCAGGAGAAGGTGCCATGCCCACTTTGTCTCCGGAAGCTCCTCCTCCTCCCCGCCCCGCCCCTCGCCACCGGCGCTCAGGTTGTTTACCGAGCTAACCGCAAAGGAAGACATGGTATCTGTTTTCATACCTTTCACTCACAGCTGTCCCTCTGCACCTGCTCCTCCTCACTTCCCAGCCCCGTTCTCCCCCCTCCCCCCTCCCCCAGACCCCTCCCCATGGTTTCAAAACCAATTATAACCAACTTCTGTGGGTTGCAAAAGGCACTTGTATAAATGATGAGCCCCAGGGAGGGAGAGGATGGGAAAGGATACTCTGCACAGAAGCTCTAGCTGGTCTCACGCCGCCCTTCTTCCAGGAGAGCGAGGGGCTTGCACAAACAGGGGGTGGTTGCACTGCCACCCAGGGACCTCAGTTGCGGGTTACACACTCACTCTCAGTGGGCAGACTCATTCTCCAGCCTGTGTCTTTCCTTCTGGTCCCAGGGACAAGTGGGTCTTGGAGAAGGGGGTGGGGGTTACATTTGTGCGATGACCCAGTCATCTGCCTCCCCCACGCTAGCGTCCCTCCACCATGGCCTCAGTCCAGCCCTCCTTCACCCTACTGCCCAGGACTACCGTCTCTCCATGGCCCCATTCCAGCAACTTCTCCACCTTTGTCCATCCCCTACACACAGGAGAGATTTTCTGTGACGGTCCCAGATCTCATCAGCGTCCTGCGTAAAGTCCTTCATTGGTTCCCCATTACCTGTAACCACGGGTTTTCCTCTCATCTTTACCCCCCCACCCACCCAATTTCACATTTAATAGCAAAGCCAATTATAAGAAGAAGTTGTGCGAAAAAATTAATCAACAGAAGGTTGGAGTAAGCCAATCCCAGCGCATTCACGCAATAGAATACAATGCAGTCCTCAGAAAGAAAGGTTTGTCTGCATGTTCTCTTAGGGAAAGATGGTTAACACACAGCGCCCCGTTTCAGACCCGATTGCGGGGCACTCCACACAGCATGATCCCCTGGACTCTCCTCGCAGGGTTTCCTGGGGCCTCGGCTCTTTGCCTTGCCTTCAAACCAGACTTCTCCACTCTTGTCTCATGTGGTGTTTCACACCTAAGCTCTTGTTTAAGAAAAACAACTCGGCTTTCATTTGAAAACCATGGACTGGCAGGGTGAGGTCTGCACTCCCCTATGGGGGGCTTGAAATGTCTACGACATAGCCCCCTGACTTTTCAAGCCTCATCTTCTACTTTATTGCTTTAGGCACCCCGTCCTCCAGGTTCGTCGTTCTACTGGCTGCCTGCCCCCAACACCCCAATGCACCCCTGTCTCGGAATGTTTGCTCCAACTCTGCCTTGTGCGGAGCACTCCTTTCTCCCCGTGATTGCCTGGCTAATGTCTATGCTTCCTTCAAGGTCCCACTCAGCACCCCCTCCCCACCCCCCTCCTAGCTTGGGAGGAGATTCTCACGGTCTGCGGGGTCTGCGAGTCTTTATTACGGCCCTGGGCATTGCCATGTGCATTTCCTCACTAGATGGCGAGCTTCTGAAGGCAAGCCCTTTGTGTCCCCCTGACAAGGCCATGTGTTTCACGCATGACAGACATGCAACCGATGTGTGCCCAGCGGCTCTGAGGGCAGGTTCCCAGAGACGCCAGACGCCCTTGTATTCTGACACCTTAGGCAAGTCCCTCTCTGGGCCCCGGCGGAGACTCAGACCCTCCTTTCCCCCTTCTTTGGTTCCTGCCTCCTCCCGATGCCCTTGACAGCCTAGAGCCTGTCTTGGGTTCTCTCACCATATTGGGAGCTGTGTCCAATACTGTCATCGAATACAACCATTTGACTCATGTTGGAATTCAGCAGGAGGTAAATGGGGAAACAGTGAGATGAGTAGTCTCCATGCGGAGCAAAGCAATTCAGACCCAGGGTGAAGAGATGCGGGGGCCGGGGGCCGTCAGTGGGGCTGGACTCCACCTGCCTCTGGGAGGAGTCTGGCTGTCCCACCGTGTGGAGGGCTTGGGTACAGCCGGCCTATCTGGCCCAGAAGGCCCTTTATGAGAGCCACTCAAGTCCTGACCCTCTAAACCATCCAGGCTGATTGGTTTATCGCTCATTTAAAGTCAGCACAGTGGGATATGCCCCCAGGACCCTTGAAGCCCCATCTCCTGAGAACCCAGGTTTAGAAGATGGTTGAGGGGAACCGATCTTTCCCTCCTTGCCAAGACGTATTTGTTTGGCAAAGTGCTCAGGCAGGGAGGGGAACACGGGAGGAAGCTGGTTTGAGGGGTGCTGGGAACTGTGAGTGCGTCTCAGCAGGAGGTGTCAAACAGACATTTTGGGGGCTTGGCAGTGGTACATGTCAAAGCCACTTCCCATACCTAGGGGGTCAGTCACCTCCACCCCTCCCCAAACCGTGGAGGGAGGTAGTGAAGCAACGTTAGTTCCAGTCTGGTGGCAAGTGGAGGGATCACGAATCCTCTATAGTGTGGGGAGTGGGGAGCAAAAGGGACCCCTCCAAGACTCATACCCACAGGGAGCTCAGTGCCAACGATCTGGCCGAGTGCTTACTCATTCTTTGCCATCAAAAGCCGCAGGGGCCCAAGGCCCTCATGCACACACCGGCTCTGACGGCCCCCGTATAGACACAGTCACGACAGCATGCGGCCCAGGCAGGTACCCAGCAGAAACGCGCGTGCGCAGAAGCCAGGGACTCACTACCCAAAGAAGGCAAGCAAACACGAGGAGTGGGATGCAGCTGAGCGCTGAGCCAGGAATCTAGGCAGAAGATTGCTGTGAACACTGGGGATAGGGCAGGAGAAGGAGAACATTCCGGGCCCCGGTACTGAGGAGGAGAGCAGACGGGCGGGGGGCGGGGGGCCAGTGCCTCACAGCCCCGCACTGGCCAGTGGGAAGACCAGCACACGGGCTTCTGTGTGAGCAGGTGGGACGGGGCTGACGGGGGCATTCCTCGGGGGTCTGCCCTGGACCCCCTCCTCTTCGATCCTCTCCACCCCATCTTGGGTGACATGGCTGGGGAGCACTTCCACAATGCAGAGTTCTCCACAGCCCGGAACTAGAGGCCCAAACTGACCAGACGGAATTGGTAGGGAACAACGAAGAGACCGAGACTGGCGTTTAAAATTTCAACCGTCCGGGCACAAGTTAGGGAAGCCCTGGCTTACCGACGGTTGCTGAGAAAAAGACCTGAGAATGTGTTGATCGCCAGCTTCAGATGAGTCACAGGGTGACGTGGCTACTGTCACCTTACCCTAGGTGAACAGAAACCTGTAGGTGGGCAGCTGATACCACCCCGGTTTGTTTGGTCTGGACGAGGGTGACCAGTTTGCTGAGGGGTCTGGAAATCCCCGCCCTGGGAGGAAGTTTTCAGGTCCCGGCGAGAGGAGTCGAGGCACAAGAAGATTGGCGTCCGAGGGAGCTGCCTTCTTCGAGGACTAGAAGAGCTGCCGTGGGCAAGAGGGCAGGACGGCTTACCGGGAAGCCCTAGAGGGCAGACTGGGAGGAATGGGCAGAGGTTGGGGCGTGGGGTGTTTCCATCAAAGGAGAAAGAACCTTCCCCCGGGGCAGAACTCTCCAACAGGGGGTTGGGGGGCCGCTGGGAGGGAGAGGAATGTCTGAGCTCAGGTGTGCGGGGAGGGATTCCTGCCCTGGACGGGAGGCTGGGCCCTGCCCTCAAATGTCCCTCGCACACAGCTCCCAGATGCTCCGATTCTCTGGCGGTCATGCTCTGCCCAGGGCTGAGCGGGTTCTCAGCATGCAAGTCATCGAGCTCAGCCCCTGCATGGGAGCTTTGTTTCCCTAGCTTGTCTGTGGTGTAGCCAAAGAATGCCCCAGACTGACCTTGCAGCTCAGCCCCCAGGAGAAGGCAGGGCTGCTGAGTGTGGGGCTCATCCAGGCAGAACCCCAGGACTCCAGGGGCCTGAGTCATCCTGGCTGTAGGAGGCCTCTGCACACAGATGCAGGTTGTTGCTCTGGCCATAGGGAGCACACGCAGGCTCCATCTCCTTCCCGGTCCCTGTCTGGACAGTCCCAACTGAGAGTCAGGAGCTGCGAATGGGGCCAGCTGGGCAGGCTCTCCTTCCAGCCCTCAGGGGCTCGAGGGGGGAAGGCATCTCGAGGATTGAGACTGGGCTAAGGGTGCAAACGGGGGCCTTGTGTCCCTAACTCCACTCTTCCTTTTGAGGGTCCACACTCCCAAAAGACCATCTGAGACTCCGGCGTGCCACTTGTCACATCACCCCCTGGCTCCCCCTCCCCCCTTCAGGAGCGAACCTACTTGAAATATTTCGTCCTGTCATTCCTGAAAGACTACTCAGTCTTGTCTCTTGATTCTCAGCACCTTACCCATGGCCACTTTTTATGACATTCTGCCAGAGGGATGGGATCTGTGTCCTTAAGGAAGGCAAGAATTCCTGATGGACACTGTGGTCTGTATGCCTGAGCCCAGATTCACCTCAACACTGACCTCTCCCCAGGCTGGCCCTGGGTGTCTCCCTCATCTCTCACCCCTCAGGTCACCCCCCAGTTGGGGCCTCCTCCCCTGGGATTCCTCTGGGACTTTTCACCTATTTGAGGGGGGGGTCCTTCCCTCCCCCGAGGCATAGCCCAGAAACAGCCTGGTTTTAGTTCCTCTTCCTTACCCCTTCTTGATGAAATGAGATGGTGATGCTCTGATCACAGTGAAATGGTTTTGGGGGATCATCACTGAGGAGGAGTTAGGGGGAGCCAGGTCCTGGGACCGGACCAGATTTGCCCTGCTCTCTAGCAGCTTCCCCTCCAGGCTGGTGTGTAGGGTGGGGCTGGAGGTGCCGTTTCTGCCCAGCCCCTGTAGGTATCCCAGCCCAGGCCCCAGTGCTGTCAAGAGGGGGCTCGGCACTCCCAGATCAAGGTTCCTGTGGACAGAGACTTTTCTAGGTCTGCCTAGATCTGCCTTCCTAGCAGGATGGGTCCCTGGTATGCCCACCCCAGGGACCTGGCTCCTTATTCCTTGGGCTTAGCCATCTAGAGTTTTTGTTTGGATCCTCCACTCATGGGAATTAGCAGCTCATCTTTCAAAAATGGGCATTTTAAGTGGCCAGAGTTGATCTTAGAATTCAGGAGGTGGAAGGGAAGACAGGATGACCAACACTTGACTATGACCAAGGGCCCTCACTTCTTAACCTAACATTAGAGTGTAAAACCCTGTCTTCTAGGAAAGTGAACCAATACTTGGTTTGGACAAGGACAGAAAATGGGATAGGAAGTAAAAAGCATAGAAGCGAGACTAACTTCAGAGAGAAGTGGGCTAGGACCTTTAAATACATCACAAGTCAATAAATACGTATTGAGAAGCTACTTATGTGCAAGCCCGTTCTGCTATCCTGCCATCCTAGGGCCTCTGTTCCGCGAGACACTGTCGAGGCGGCTATTAAAACTGCGCCCGGCCCTGCTCTGAGTGGGTGGGGTGGAAGGAGAGGGTCTGTGCTCCTGAGGGGGCAACCGCCCCGGGAAGAGAGCATGTACAGGGAGTGAGGGAGACAAGATGAGGCATGGGGAGCTGGTGGAAGAAGAACTCCAGAGCCTGGATGGTCCCAGGACTCCTGGGCTCCCGACTAGACTCTGATCGAGAGGTCGGGCATGCTGGCGTGCCTGGCCCAAGACCTCTTATGTGCGTTGTGACATGCAACAAGTAGCCAGGTCTCTCTCTGGGCTGTCGGTTTTCTTTCATATATGGGACATGCCCTGTTGTCCCCTGCCCTCTGCCACCACCTGTCTCTAGTAGGTCACGCAGCAGAGTGAGGCATGCAGTTAGGGGAAACTCTTGAGATTTCTCAGAAGCCAGGACTGGACAGGTCTTGTGTTGGTTATGATGTTATCCAACTGGGTCAGGGCTCGTGGTCAGCTCGAAGCTGTGGGCAGAGGAAAACACCCACTAACCTAACCAGGTGAGGTCAGGGGCCAGGATGGGGAGTCAAGGTGGGCGCGTGGTGCCTTGTCAGGGCGGTGGAGTTTTAGTCTGGTCTAGGGTATTGCCCAGACTCTGTGATCACTCTCAGGGTCAACTTCATGGGCACATGACCCGACACTTAGAAGAGCTCCATGCTTGGTTTAGTGCTCTGCTGTTGCTGTCTTGGAATTCTTAATAATTTTTGAAGAAGGGGCCCTGCATTTTCATTTTGCGTTAGGTCCCACAGGTGAGGCAGCAGGTCTGATTAGACGGATGGTTCTGGCTCTGCTTTTATCTGGGGATTGGATCTGAAAGGCCCGTCTATGGGTAATCAGCTCTTCCCCCCTCCTTGTTCTACTTAGAGTTCCAAGCTTTGGGATCTGGACAAGGGAGAGGCAGAATTTTCCTAGCAAGACTGAGAACATGGTTGGTAGAGTTCTAATAGAGACTCCAGCCGGTGGAGCTAGAAGGTGTTGGGGAACATCTCAGGGTGAGTTTAGGGTCAGGAGAGCTAGTGGGTGTAGGAGAAAGGATTTGGATCCTTTATGATCCAGCCCAGAGTGCAGCTCAAAGAGAAGTCCTTTCCTTAGAAGTACCATTGGCCATGGGGAAAAAGGAGGAAAGGAGGAAAAAAGTTCCCAAAAGATCCTCATAAACAGCCTCCTCCTGCCTGTACACAGGAGCCCCAGGGTTCTGTTGAGCTGTTCCCTACACACATCCTTTGGGAGCCTGGTCAACTGAACCACTCTGGTTCACAGGAGGGACTTGGGTGGGTGGCAGAGTGTGATGCTGGGGACCATTTTCTTAGCTCATCCAAGAATACCTTATCTCTAGAGATTCCAGTTTCTTGAGGGGGGTCACAACATGCTTTAAAAAATTTCTAGAATTAACACAGAGTTCTCCCACCAACTTGGCATCCCTGTGCCCCTGGACTCTGACCCAGTATGTGGTCCTCTTCCGTACTGACCACCTGCTCTCACGCTTCATTCCTTCAGCACATAATTACTGTCTAAGAGCTTCCAGTGAGTGGGGTTTTTTTTCCTTTCTGGGTAGACTGTAAGCTATTTGAGGGCCAGAACCAAAGCTTCAACTTCTCCAACCAACACAGAATGTAGTACCCCAATGATAGAATCGTAAAGCAAGAGATGAATAAATATACTGGAGCAATGCCAGGTTCCCAACAGTAAGAAAACCTCCTAAATATTTTCCCATCTGGGCCCTTATTCCACCTTGAAGAGATAAGGAGAGGATCTTCTTTTGAAAAATGGAGAGGCAAAGTGACTCGTTCCAGGTCACATAGCAAGTCAGGGAGGGTGCAGGACCGGAACCCATATTTCCAATTCCCCCGAAAGAATGTCTATTTCAAGCAACAGCTCTACTTATCTCCTTCCTCCATGGAATGGGAAAATACAGTCTTAAAAAGCAAGAACCACTGGGCCTGCCTCGATCCTGCCGAACCACAGTGGGAGGGGACTCCACAGCTAGCCCCTCTTCCCTGGGCCCTCAGCACAGAATATCTAGAATTCCAAGGAGGGCCTGGGCGACCAGCTGTCTCTACTCACCACATCTTCCAGGTTGTAGTTCATAAGGTCCATGTCCAGGGTTAGGGGGTAGTTCATGCTTGTAGCCGTATGTCAACCAGACTGGTCACTGACTGATGTTGAAAGGCTCTCTGGTGCCTATAGAGAGGTGGCAGCCGTCAGCTGCAAATTTAAACAAATGAGCTGCGCACTGTCTCCTGGGGCCGTGTAGGACCCGCTGTCTGCCTCACAGCTCATCACTTTTTTTTTTTCCCTGGGGCTTTTTTGTTTTTTCTTTTTTTTTTTTGAAGAAAAAGGGAAAATCCCCACAGCATCAGTGCTAGTCAAGCATTTCAGCCTCTTTCCTGGCAATGGTTGTCTCAATGGGGCTTGTGACTGGTGTGAAGGCTGCCCCTGGCTTCTCCAACCTGCATCTCCCCAAAAGGGAGTTGTACCTTATAATGAAAACCACCACACCAGTCAGTGGGGCAACAAGGGAAACTCCGCATAGAAAGGGAACAGGAGGAGAGCCCTTCCAGGACCTCTTCTCCAAGCCACCTTCAAATCTTCACCTTTCTCACCACTAGGGAGACCGTTCATCCGGTTCACCCCAGACTGAAAGTCCCTTGTCCTGGGAAACCCCTCACTCCCAGGCAAATGGGGACACTTGGTCACCCTACTTGCTACCATCCTTTTGCCCAGGCAGGGGCAAAACCCCTTCCCTTTCCAGCTCAAGTTCAGGAGAGAAAGGTTAGAAATTTTCAAAGGGAACATCACTAAAACATTACTGGAAGTCAAAAATGAAATTACCCAAATTACCAGCAGAAAAATATAAGTAGTCACAGAGTCATCTTCTGACTCAAAAAGGATGATGTTCTAGCTACAAATGAACTTGGTTGACACCTAATTATTAACATCAGAGACTGCCCAGCTGGAGTAGAGTCTCACTCAGGAGGACCCCGAGGTTCAGAATGGGAGAGGAACATCCCCAAGACCCACAGCTAAGCAGTGGCAGAGCTGGGCCTCAAAGCTAGCTTTCCTGCCTGCGTATTCAGTGTTTTCTCCACACCAGGCTGCCACTCCCACGGGCTCATACAACCCTCTGCTTTCCCTCAACTCTATCCTCTCTGAGGACCCCTTCCTTTAAGAAGCCCCTTTGTAGGCATTGATCACTGTCCCTTCCATGTCCCCTCTTTGTGCCTTTTCTTCCAGGAGAGGGCATGGCCTCTCTTGGTCCACAGCAACGTAAAAACAATGACAGCACGCCAGGGCACCCACACGGGACGTCCTGCTTCTTTGCCCTTGTCATCACCTTCCCTTCCAGCCAAAGTACCGTTCGCTGGGATTCTCCCCTTTGGAGGGTCTTCCTTTATCTTTTCCTCCATATTCATCCCCCCTCTTTCTCTCTTACACACCTTGCTTATAACCCCCACCAGACCCACAACAGATACAGCTTTCTTGGGTTTCAACAACTTGAGGAGTTCTTGGCCTCTGTTTGGGCTGTTGGGGCCCGTCTTTCCCCTCTTCATTCAGTCACTGGCTTCAGCAATGGCTTTCAAGGAGGAAGAACCCCAGGACAATGGGTAGGAGTCCCTCTTCTGTACTTCCAATCCTGAAACATTCAGGAGGAAGCTGCCCCGATGTTTCATATGTCCCATGCTTGCTAAGCACTCCCCATTCTTCCAGCCCCACACCTGAACACCCCTGCCCCTCCAAACCATTGATACATTCAACTTAGTTTTTGCTACTCTAGGGACATTGATTAGGAAGGAATATAGGGGCACTTGGGGGCTCAGTTGGTTAAGCATCTGACTCTTGATTTCAGCTTAAGTCATGATCTCAGGGTTGTGAGATGGAGCTCCGTCTGCTTCGGGCTCTGAGCTGGGCGTGGATCCTGCTTAAGATTCTCAAGCTCCCTCTCCCTCTGCCCCTCCCCTGCAAAAGAGGAAAGAATACAGCCTACAGAATCATACAGGAATTGGAAGGGAATTTGGAAGATAAACCAGTCCCTCCTCATTCCCCCTCCCCTGCCTCCAGCAAAATGCAAGATTCTCGTCACTACATCCTCATCAGATGGTCAGCCACTATTGGACAAACATCACTAGGAGTAAGAGACTTGTTCCTTTCAAGAGATTGTGTTTAAGGTAGGATGATTTAATCATTAAACACTCCTCATGCTGAGTCAAAATGTGTCTCCCTGTAACTCATCCCAGAGGTCCTGGCACTGCCTTCTGTCCAGAGTGTCTCATAAGCACCTTCTGAAGACAGATCCCACATCCCCATTAGTCTTCTCCTTTTCAAAATACACATTCTGGGTGTTTTTGGTCATCCTTCATAAAGGACACGATTTCTGGGTCCCTTTTCAGCCTCTGGGTGATTTCTGGTTAATGGTCCACATTTCATTTGACTAGGACAAAACATACGAAGATAAGAATTTCCTTGTTCAAGACTCCATACGTACATAACTGTGATTAAAATGTCTTTCTTGCGGGCTCCCACTCGCCTTGACAACATGCCTAACAGACTTTATTCTGACGGTTCTAGAGCATCATCTCAGCCTATGAAGGGGAACTTCTGAAATCCTGGTTCAGTCATCTGTGCTGTGGTAACAACTTAGATAAGCGTGCCATTCTTCAATCTATCCTGGTCCTGATGGAAAATATTGGCAGGACAATGCCAAAAACAGAGCTCTGCTTCCTGCCGTTAGAGACCCACTGTTCCCAAAGGCCAGGGAAGACTTCATGGAAGAAGTAAGACGTGAGCTGGACATTAAAGGTTTTGGTAGACCGAAGATCTGATGTGCCTGGAGGGGAGGGTGCATGGTTAGGCATGGTTAGGAGATAATGAGGATTGCATGAAAAAAATATGTGGAAAGAATGACTCAGTGTACGGGGGTGTGATTATGGTAGTGATGACGATGATGATGATGTTGGGGTGCAACAGGAGGAGGCAGGAGACGGTTGCAGTGTGCACTGGACAGGATAGGAATTGCTCTTGCAGGCTTCTCTCACAGTTGCCCATTTCCCTTGATGCACTGCAGGCCCAGAAGAGGGGTCCGGGAGGAGGCTCAGGACTACTCAGAAGCAGCAGGCTACTGCTATGATGGTGTGGGGCAGCGAGGTGTCTACGAGCTTCTCAATGGCTGACCTGGGTTTTATGGAGCAGAGGAACCTGTGACTGTCACCCAAACTCCTTTCTGGGTCCTTGACTTCCTGATGCTTCTGGCACCATGGACCCATTCAGATGTTCCTTCCTGTCTCTCCAGATGCTGGGACATACTGTAGGTCCCCAGGGCCCTCTTGTCCCAGCCACTGACCTTCGATGGTCAATTCAATTTGCCTTAAATGGATAAATACCTCCTGACCGTGAATTCTAATGTTGCCTTAGAAGGTTCAGGGAGTAACTGCCTCTGGTAGAAAAGATGATCTTGTGACTTTCAAACCCATAAAGCCAGACTACCCCACCCCCAATAGAGAGGGCAATGCCTAGGCTGTGATCCCTTGATTTTAAAGATGAAATAACAGGGGTTCCACCTGTGTGTGATAATCAGATGTGGGGGCGGGGGGGGAAGGGAGAGGGTGGGGGGAGGAGAGCTTCCAGATCATGCAGCCCAAACTTTATTTCAATGTGCCACTTATTTATATTTCTACTATGTGGTTTTCCAATCCCCACACCACAGGCAGCCTACCCGAGGCTGAATTGTTTCCCAGGCTTCTCATCCAAATGACTGCTGGTGGTTCTGCCAAGGGTGGGCTTGTGTCTGCCTTTGGGAGTAGCTGCTTAGCATCAGTTAGCTCAGGTGAATTTTCTCAATAATTTTACTTCACAGTTCATGGGTTAGATTAAATTTCTATTTATTCCAGATACCAGATACAATCACTTGTCTTGGAGTTCATTTCCCACATCCCACAGAAAAATTAAGCTGTTCTGCCGAATGCTGGGTGTAGGTAATGGGTTGGGGTTTTTTCCCTGTTCTTCCACGAACCTGAGATGCTCTCTTCTGATCTGGGCAAAGATCTTGTCTTCTTTCTCTGAGTTTTTCCCAACTGTTCAGAACAGAGCTCCATAGGTCCCCACCTAGCAAGTCGGCCTTGTTGGGGGGTGGTGGTGGTCATCTCTCTAGGCACCAAAGAAGAACAATGGCATTTACCGATGTACAAAGTTCTGGAATTTTGACATTTAATTTTACTTTGTATTTAACTTGATTTCACATTTAATCCTATTTAATCCTCAAAACACCTTGCGTGGGAGATATTGGCATCATCCCTGATCATGTTTTGGGGCAGGGTGGGGGGATGAAGAAACAGAGGCTCAGTTCCTTCCTTATGATTACAGAGACAGTAATTGGCAGAGTGAATGTCGGAAGCCAACTCCGTGGACAGTGAACCTGAGGATCTCTCCCCCAGACCACACCACCTTCTCTCAGGGATTGTTTTTGCAAAGGACAGGCACTTAATCTGGCTATCCAAGGGGAAAACGGCTTAGGCTCTTCACGGTCTGCTCACCAGGTACTCACTACGTGCCATGAAGTGTGCAAAATCCACACACATTATTTCCTTCCTTCCTCTGAAGAGTCTTGTAAGTGTTAGGTATTTTTATCACATTATCACACATGTGGAAACTGAGCTTCAGGCAGTAGTAGGAAGTAGTTGTGAGTGTTAACAGCTCACTCAGGCACCAGGGACCCAAAAGCACAATACAAATCAACACAGGAAGTGGGGTGGTAAAGGTTCTCAGTGCGGGGAGCCAGCACCCACGCATAGCTCCTCTCTCATTAGGTAATAGGTAGGAGTCCCTGCAGGGAGGAAATGGGCTGCAGGTGCTGGTAGGCACATCAAGGTTACCTCAAGGTTATAGGGGCCATGAGTGCGCTTGGAAACGGGGGCACAGGGGTGGGCTGTGTGGCCAGAGTTAGAGAGTCTCGATCAGGTGTTTGCATACTGAATAGTGGCTGAACCTTCGCCCGAGGGGAAACGTGATCAAGGGTGGCAGGATTCGGGCTCTGCCCTGGGAGCACGCTGTCTAACAGAGAAGGCTGGGACAGATACATGGGCGCAAGTTCGCACACTCATAAACACACGCCCCTTGAGAACATTTTCAAAGTGATATGTATGAATGTACCATATCAAATGAACCCAGTGCGGGCCGCATCCAGCAGTGTGGAAAGCAACTGAGCAAGACGGATAAACCCCCCAAAAAATAAAAAAAAAAAGGATAAACCCAGCGTTCGTTCCCTCACACACGAGTGCAGTGCATGAATGTGCCACTTAGACTGTGAAAGAACACTGGATTTACACCAAAAGGCCTGAATCGGCGGAGACCCAGCGCTTCTGTTTTCCAACAAGGTTGTTTTTATTTTTCTTTTTTTTAAAGATTTTATTTATTTATTAGAGAGCGAGCGAGAGAGAAACAGCATGAGAGGGGAGAAGGTCAGAGGGAGAAGCAGGCTCCCCGCTGAGCCGGGAGCCCGATGTGGGACTCGATCCCAGGACCCCGGGATCATGACCCGAGCCGAAGGCAGTCGCTTAACCAACTGAGCCACCCAGGTGCCCTCCAACAAGGTTGTTTTTAGACGGCACCCTGCCTAGCACTTAAGACATGCCAAACACAGAACGCCAGATAGCGTCCCTAGGAAAATGGTTCTCAGATGTTACACCTCAGAATCAGCTGGAGGGCTTGTTAAACACAGGGTGCTGGGCCTTCCCTCAGAGTTTCTAATTCTGGAGGTCTGGGGTGGGACCTGAGAATTCTCAATTCTTTTTTTTTTTTTTTTTAAGATTTTATTTATTTATTTGAGAGAGAGAGAATGAGAGATAGAGAGCATGAGAGGGAAGAGGGTCAGAGGGAGGAGCAGACTCCCTGCCGAGCAGGGAGCCCGATGTGGGACTCGATCCCGGGACTCCGGGATCATGACCCGAGCCGAAGGCAGTCGCTTAACCAACTGAGCCACCCAGGCGCCCGAGAATTCTCAATTCTAACAAGGGTCCAGGTGATGCTGATGTTACTGGCCTGGGAACACACTTTGAGAACCACCCCCGAGGCTACGCAGGATTGGTACGCAGAGATGGCTCACCCTGATACAGCAGGCATCCCACACTGGAGCTCCCAGGCCTGCACCGCTCTCAGCCTCTCCCCACAAATGCTGCATAGCGGACGCCTCTCTCGGACAACTGACAACACTGCGCACAGCCCGCACCGCAACCCGCAGCCGGCTTCTCTGGGACCATCCAGCCTCCCTGGGGCCCACGCTGGGGCCGCTGAGATTTAGATCCGGCTGCTCGGCTGGCTCCCACTCCTGGCGCCTCTCTGCTTGGTCTCGGCCTCCGCTGTGACCGATGGTGCCTGTGCTCTGCCAGGAAACTCCCGCCTGCCCTGTGACCCAGTCACTTTGACCATGGCCCCCGGAAAGAAATAGGTTTTACATCACAACCTTGTTGGTGTGTGTGTACACACACACACACACACACACACACACACACACACACACATTTCAAAAATAATTCTTATTCCTAGTATGTGCGACATAGTCATCTTGCATACCCTTCATTTACCTCTCTCACCCTCAGTCTGTTTCTTTCTTTAATGGAGGTCACTCAACCAAATTCCTTTCCTGGATCCACAAATAAGTCACAATCCCAGCTATATAAATTACAAATAAAGCTTCTCTGAGGGGCGGCGCCTGAGTGGCTCGGTTGGTTGAGCGTCCAATTCTTGATTTCAACTCAGGTCATGATCTTGGGGTCGTGGGATGGAGCCCCACATCGGGGCCCGCACTCAGCGGGGAGTCTGCTTCTCTCCCTCTCCCTCTGCCCCTCCCCCTCCAAAAATAAAAAATAAAAACTTCTCTGAGCCTCTAGTTTCCTAATCTGTACACTTGTAAGAGGCCTACACTGCCAATCTTGCTGCTGTTTGTCTTCTTGAATAATATCATGTATGCAAAAGTCTTTTCCAGATAGAAATCTTCCGTGTCTACAAAATACGATTAGACACACACACCCCTGCTTTTAATTTTTTTTTAAAGATTTTATTTATTGGGGCGCCTGGGTGGCTCAGTTGTTAAGCGTCTGCCTTTGGCTCAGGTCATGATCTCAGGGTCCTGGGATCGAGTCCTGCATCGGGTTCTCTGCTCCGCGGGAAGCCTGCTTCTCCCTCTCCCACTCCCCCTGCTTGTGTTCCCGCTCTCGCTGTGTCTCTCTCTGTCAAACAAATAAATAAAATATTTAAAAAATATATTTAATTTATTTATTTATTTGGCACAGAGAGAGAGAGAGAGCACAAGCAGGGGGAGCGGCAGGCAGAGGGAGAAGCAGGCTCCCTGCAGAGCAGGGAGCCCGATGAGGAGCCCGACCTGAGCCGAAGGCAGATGAAGGTAGACGCTTAACTGACCACCCAGGCATCTCCACAAACATGCTTTTTTAAAAGGCTTGGGAAGGAAGGACGTTTAGGCAGAACTTTGAGGGAAGGAAAAGGGGAAGGCCTCAGGCCCAGCAGAGGCCTGCAGGATGGTACCAGCATATATTTGCTGGGGAGAGGATTGTGGGCACTTTGTCTGGACTGGCGCAGAGGAGAAGGTGGGAAGCGGACAAGAGGCAAGGACGTGTGCCGAGCGGCACAGAGAGCCCGTCTGGGCCTTTGGGTTGCAGACAGTGCCGCTGCGAAACACAGCGGAGTCCCCAGAATCAACAGACCTTCACAACGAAATGAGTATTTAAGGAGGTTTGTTCATTTCAAACTTCCAAAACACATTTATCTGTCACCTACTGCTTGCCCGGGTTTAGCAGTGAACAAGACAGGCTAGCCTAGTGGATGTCTCTAGTGAGGACGGGTGGGGGGTCCTCAGATCACTTACCAGTGAATTATTCCTTAAGCCTCCCCTGCATGCCAGGCCCTGAACTAGACGCGACGAGAAGCAAAACTAAACGTGACTCCTGGCCTCTTGTAGTTTACAGCCTGGAGGGGAGGTGGGCATTAGACAAGCTTACGTGCCCAGGAATAATGATAACTCGCAATTCTAAAAATCTGAAAGTGCTACAAAGAAAAAGAACAGGGTGCCCCGACAGAGTATAATAACATGAACTCAATCCGTACAAACTAATAACCACAACTGCAATACTCCCAGATAAATTTATAGCTTCTGAAGTCCTTTCTCATTCTTTGTCTCAGGAAGACCTCATCTCGAGCCCATGGAGGAGGCCAACCAGGATCTCTTAGCTTCTTTTATTTATAAGGAAACCAAGGTTCAGCGGGTCTTACAAGTGACTGGAGTCTATCCAGTTGGAAAGGAAGCTCAGTCAGTTCTGAGACCAGGCCCTGCGCTCTGCCCTCCACGGACAAGAGATGAGCTGGCCCCCGGTGGGCCACTTAGCCTGCTTGTCGTAGACGAGCAGGACGCAGACGTTCCCCTCCTCCATGTCCACGTCCTCAGAGCCTCTTCGAGGGAGGAGCTGTGGTCAGCAGGGAAGGGGATGGGTGGGACACCTGGCACTGGATGACCCAGAGGGGGGCCCACAGGACGGAGCAGTCTTGACAGGCAAAGGCAGGAAACGGCTGAAGCAGGATGGTGACATGACATTTGTCAAAGGCATCCACACCCATCTCCGGCAGTGAAAGTGTACCAGGCCCAAGGCGGAGGTGATGGGCCAACGAAACTCTCCACCGCATTCACCTCTGCGATTGGGGACACGGTGAGGCCAGCCCACCTGCCGTATCAGCACCTTGATCACGAAGCTCATCAGAGAGAGGTTTCCAAATGACTCGGCTGCGCTGCCCCAGGAAGGAAGCTTTCTGGGCTGCAGTGTGGGGGCTGCTGGGTGTGGGCCAGGCACTTGAAAGGGAATAAATGATGACACAGCAGTGGGGGACAGGGTTGCTGACACTGTGGGACCAGCTCTGGAGAGGAGGCCGGGAGAGGCTGATAAAGGAGCCGCCACCTCCCCTTACCTGCCCAAGGGGGACATTGGGAAATCACACCAGTGGTTCCCTGTAAGCCAGGCAACAGGTGCCAGACTCCGAAGCTTGGTGTTTTAGGCCCCTGTGATCCGGCCCAGATGTACGGTTTTGGTTTTCCAGGTGGATAAATATTTATAGAATGTTCACTGGGTGTTTCCAAACTCAATTTCCTGCTACTTCCTTTCAGGTTCACTTGCCTTCGACCTGGGGGACTCCTCCGCTCTTCCCTACTCCCCCCGACACCTTTCCTGAACCTCAGCAGCTCTTTACCCGCATCGTGGCCCGACCCAAACCTAAACATTCTCAAAGCCCATCTTGGTGCCCCTTCCTCCTCGAGATGCCCCTGAATCAAAGTAATTGTTTCTGCCCTTGAATTAATCTAGCCCTTTACCTATATGCCTTACTTTTACCTTGCACTGTAGTTACTTATGTACTCTATCAGGCCAAGAGCTTTCTGTGACAATCATCATACATAATTCATTCTTTCCCCAAGAGCTTGCACCAGAAGGTGCTCGATAATTGTCTTTGACTGATCGACTGACTGACTGACTGAGGAGGGAATGAGGGTAGCGGTCAGTGGAGAAGTGATGGGAAGTCTGGGGCCAGGCCCAGGGGAATCTGGCTCTCCCTCATGGCTTTCTGTGGCCTGAGCATGCAGTGCTTCTCCCGGGCCTGCCCGCAAGGTCTGGAGAAAGAACACAGGCTTTGCCTCTCAGCTTTGGTATTCAGTAGCTGCGTGACCTTGGGTAAGTCTCTGTCTTCTTCCTCATGCGTGAATTATATAACACCTACCTCAAAAGATTATCGTGAGAATCAATATGTGATCGAAAACACCTAGTACCTAGTAAATGCTCAATAAAGTTTGTTCACCAGTTATCCAAGTGAGAGTCGTGTTTTAGCCTTTTATTTTAGGTGGGAGTAGAAGTCAGGTGGGCATTTGCCTTACTCTCCGTAGTAGAGACATCTGTATGCTTGTAGATCCCTTCCCGCTAGATTATAACCTCACACAGTGTCAGGCACGTAGGTCAGAGTCAGCCGTCCCCAGAGGTCCGGTGACTGGGTGGATGAACACATGCATGGTCATTGAGTCAATGGTCTCTGGAGTTTAAAATCCTACTTGCAAGTGAGCAAGGTGCTCTGGAAACTAAATGAACATGAGTTGTTGCCCTTACTAATGTTCTTTCTCTGGACAGGTGATCCAGCCCCGTGCTGCTCCAGGCCCCCTCAGCGAGGTGCAAAGGAGATGACCCGGAGCAAGAGTTAAGAGAGAGGTTTTCTGGATGGCTGCCCTAGAAACAAACTGGGGCTTTTTGTCCTTGCAGGCCTGGGGTAGGGTGGAGAAAGCCCCAATACGCTGAGCCTGACAAACCAGCCCAGTGTGTGGAAATTGGACACTGTCCTGAAGATTGGTATGGGGGGCTGAGCCCTGGTCAGCTGCAAAGAAAGGACTCTTCGGGCTGGGGGGTGGGGAAAGAGAGTGCCTGGGGAAGTGCCTGGGGATGGGGAAGAAGGAGCCCCAGACCAGCCTGCACAACTTTCCATGCATCTAATTTTGCTTCTGAGGTGAGCAGAGTGAGGAGCTGTCTATCAGGCAGTGGATATTCAGATGTAGAGTTCAGAGGAGAGGAAGGAGCTCAAGATGCACATTTGGCATTAGTCAGATGGTATTTACAGTCCAGGAAGAGAGGAGACAGACTGTGGCCTAAGGCATACCAGGGTTCGGAGGTTAAGGACCTCTACTCCTTCATTAATGCTTACAACAACCTTCTGAGGAAATTACTTTTAATGTCTTCATCTTACAAGTCATGAAATTGAGGCATAAAGAGGTTCACTTGCCAAAAGCCACATCGCCAACAAGCAGCAGAACTGGGATTTGCACCAGCCAGTCTGGCTCCAAGTGTCATGTGCTTCGCCTCTAGGTTATAGGGGTGAGTCCTGTTGCTGCCCACATTTTACACGTGGGGAAACTGAGGCTTAGGTGAAGTAATTTGCTAGGCAGCAGAGCTGGAGTAAGAACTCTCTCGATGACTCTCTGAGAGGTCTCTGCTTTGTTAATCACTCTGCCATGTGACCTGCACAACATTTTTAAAGATGGGGAGAAAGCCTGCTACGTCTCTCAAATTACAGCCCTGATTCAACTGCCTTTCCTACTCACACACAAGACTTTTCTGGCCCGTCACTATGCTCAGAGAAAGGGGATGCCAGGTCTAGCTGCCAAGTCAAACTCAGCCTCTGCCACCCCTCTCCTTCCCCCTCTCCTGGTCAGGAAGCCCATGACTAGATGGAATTCCTGACTTCTGGAAGCTCAGGTCTTAAGCTAGTCCCATGGAATGGTTCTGTGTGGCCATCAGCAAGCTGCTACCTTTCCCAACCTCACTTCTGTCTTCAGTAAAACAAGGAGATCAGGTCAGGACAGTGGTTCCCAAAGCTGGCTGCATGTCTGAACCACCCACCTGCGGATGGTTTGGATCCTGTCGCTCCCACACAGACCTACTGAATCCGACTCTTCCGGGGTGAGGCCCAGGCATGTGTGTGGTAGTTCTGACACACACCTTGGTTGAGAAACCCTGGATAAGGTGGTCTTAAGGTCTCCTCCCGGGTCTAATGCTCTGTGGTTCTGGAGCCTCCCTCATCTTGAGCTGTGTTCCTTTGATGTCTCTCTCAAGGCATAGCGCGAGGTGGACCTATGAGTAGAAGGCAGGCAACCTGAGATCTCATTCCCACCAGGCCTATAACTCAGTTCCAACAGAGAGGCTTCCTCTTTGGGCCTCAGTTTCCCCAAATGCCAGAACAATTTGTTGGGGGGCGGATTGCTCTAGATTCATTTACCCAGCAAGTGTTAATTGAGCATCTACTCTGGGCTAAGATGTGCAAAGCCCTGGGTCTGAGTCTAAATCATGCAGAACGGTAACATCATAACGGCAAGGGTGGGAAGGGTGCTACCGCCTGGTTGCCCGGACTTCTAGGCATGGATATGCCAGAGTATCTTGTTAGCACCTGCATGATCATTCCCTCTCCCCAGACCCTGGTCCTGGTGGCACCACCTGGTCTCCACAGCAGCGAGCAAACCCGCTAGGTTCGGGAAGGAAATGGTATGCAAAATTGGTCAAATAAAAATGAGTAGCTTTTCTAGATAATGACAATGCTAGTTCTGAAATATTAGACTAAACCATCTCATTCAGACCAGCACAACTAAAAGCTTACTTTTCCAAGTGCGCTCCTGAGCATTGCCATAGCCTGAGAGCTGGTTAGCAATGCAGGGTCCCGGCCTCCACCCCAGGCGGCTGAGTCTGCTTATTAAGAAGATCCCCAGCTGACTGTATGTTAAAATTTGAGAAGCACTAAACTAAGAGAAATCACCTCAGAAAACCCTTCATAAGAAATGTACATGAGACCCGGATGAGGAGAAGCTGGTGACTTTCCTCACATGGCTCATGACCACATGTCGCGTGTTCTTGGATGGGACAGATCGGTGGTGTGAAGGCATCCATTCTCACCAAAGTGGACCGTGTCAAGGTGATTTGTGAACAGTTCATCTGAAAGAATTAACCAGACAGGAATGTTGTTGTTTTTAAAGAAAGTAAACATAATTAGGTGGGATTTTCCCTGTTAGACAGAAATAGTGTTACATTAGAATATTCAGGTCTGGAGGAAGTTTGACTGTTACCCCACTACTTCCTGGACATGTCACTGGTATAGACTGAATTGTGTCCCCCCAGATTTACATGCTGAAGCCTTCACGTTCAGTGTGACTGTATTTGGAAATGGATTCCCCACCCCCCTCCGCCACTTGCCACATGACCACAAAGGAAAGGCTGTGTGAGAACAGAGACACAGAGCAACCATCTACAAGCCCAGGACAGAGCTCTCACCAGAAACCAAACCCTTCCAGAACATCAGAACCTTGATCTTGGACTTTCCAGCTTCCAGGACTGTGAGAAAACAATTTCAACTGCGTAAGCCACATGGTCGGTGGTATTTGGTAATGGCGGCCTGAGTGGACGAAGAGAGTCACCCTGGGAAAGATCCTCAGATTCCACAGTCAGTAGTGGGAAAAAGAATACCACTGATGGTCCCGTTACGAGTGTTAACATGAAATATTGTGTGTAAAGCACCTGGCACAATGCCTAGGTCTGACCAGCTGAATGGCAAGTACAATGGTAACTACTGTGGCCCTGGGACACAGAGTCGTAGAAACACCAGTGGCGCCAAACAGACAATCCAGAAGCATACCTCAGCATTTGTAATAAGCTCCAGGAGTCAAGAGAGGGACTGTGTTTTTATTCACCATGTGTCATTTTCCCTGTGCCTACCATATGTATGGCACATAGTAGATGCTTCAAAAATATTTCTTGAATGGGGCCCCTGGGTGGCACAGTGGGTTGAGTGTGGGACTCCTGGTTTCAGCTCAGGTCATGATCTCAGGGTCGTGGGATGGAGCCCCACGTCAGGCTCCGCCCTCAGGGCAGAGTCTGCTTAAGACCCTCTCCCTCTACCTCTCCCCCACTCTCCCCCTAAAATAGATAAACAAACCTTTATTATTATTTTTTAAGATTTTATTTATTTATTGACAGAGAGAAAGAGCACGCACAAGAAGGGGGGTCGGGAGAGGGAGAAGCAGGCTCCCCATTGAGGAGGGAGCGCAACTCCGGGCTTGATCCCAGGACCCTGGGATCATGACCCGAACCGAAGGCAGACGCTTAACCGACTGAGCCACCCAGGTGCCCCAATAAATAAATCTTCAAAAAAATATTTGTTGGGCGCCTGGGTGGCTCAGTCGGTTAAGCGACTGCCTTTGGCTCGGGTCATGATCCTGGAGTCCCGGGATCGAGTCCCACATCAGGCTCCCTGCTCAGCAGGGAGTCTGCTTCTCCCTCTGACCCTCTTCCTCCTTGTGCTCTCTATCTCTCATTCTCTCTCTCTCAAATAAATAAATAAAATCTTAAAAAAAAAATAAAAAATAAAAAATATTTGTTGACTGCATGAATTAGAATTTAATACATGCTAAAGAAGGACTCGTAAATCAGTGGTGAAAGAAAAGACCCTTCTTTGAAGGATGCTGGAAAAATTGCTGACTTGGAATAAAACAATTTGATTTTATCATTTCATCCCATAAAGGGGCTTTGAAACGTTCTGTGACCATGACCCACAGTAAGAATGATGTGAGTCCGGGTTGTTCTAAAGGGGTATTCGTGAAGGTCAGAGAATAGACTATGTTTTATCTAACTCTCTTAACTTGACTTACAACTTTTAAATATGAGACCTCCGGGCTGGGGTCTTCCATTTAATATAATTAAAAGCGTCTTCTGCCCCTATAATTTTTATTCTATAACTGGGGAAACTGAGGTTGAGAGTTTAAGTAACTTATACAGAGGTGGTGCAAACAGCAAGTGGCAGAGTTGGGATTTGAACCTACACTCTTGCCCGGGGTCTGGCTCTGTCAGGGGCAGGCGGGGCTGAATGGATGGATAGTGAGCTTCCTGGGGCTGAGCCCTCCTTCGCCTGATAGGATAGGGCATGAGGACACACACAGACTGTTGGAGCTGACACTTGACCCGAAAATCTTTGAAGCTTTGATAGGCATGGTGAGGAAATGGAAAAAAAAAACCCAAAAAACAAAAAACAAAAAAACCTGTCATTTCAAAGCAAACATTAATCCATCTTCATTCTAGAAAAGCCTCTCGAAGGGACTTTTAGTTATGCAAATGTAGAGCAGAGCTCCTCTGCTGAAATGGAGCCGCCTGTGACCGGTGGCCCAGGAGCTCCCCTCCTCTGGTGAAAGCAAGGCAGTAGTAGCCTATGTTGGAGGCAGAAAGTCGTCTTCAGATGCTGTTTCCCTTTTAAGAAATCTGATATAAAATACACTTTATACAATAATATTTAATGAACAATTTTCATGTGCCAGGTACTAAGCAAAGCACTTTACAAGGATTATCTCATTCGATCGTCATAATATACAATATTATAATTTTTATTCTTTTTTTAAAAAAAGGATTTTATTTATTTATTTGAGAGAGCGCGCGCATGCGTGAGCACGAGCAGGGTGGGGGGAGCCGCAGAGGGAGAAGAAGAAGCAGACTCCCCACCGAGCAGGGAGCCCGAGAGGGGGGCTCGATCCCAGGACCCTGAGATCGTGACCTGAGCTGAGGGCAGGTGCTTAACCGACTGAGCCACCCAGGCGCCCCTAAAATTTTTATTCTATAACTGGGGAAACTGAGGTTGAGAGTTTAAGTAACTTACATGGAGGTGGTGCAAACAGCAAGTGGCAGAGCTGGGATTTGAACCTATGACTGACTCCAGAGCCTGTACCCATCTCTATCATCCTCTGGAATTCTTCCAGGTGTCATTAACGATCCCCTAACATGGAGAGCCCGGACTAGAAGGACATCCTCAAGATTGACTCAGATTGGAGCAGAGCAGGAGAAGCTATCAGTTTCTGTGAAGTATGTGCCAACTGGGGCCATCCTTGCTGACTTTTGGAGGGACTTGCTTCTTCACCCGGGAAAGAATGGATGGAACACTTCACAATGAGGTCACGAAGATGCAACAGATAGGAAGGAGCCAAAGGCCTTTTTTCCTCTGGGTCAGGCCAGGAAGAGTTGAGGTTCAGGTGACCAAATCAAGTTCAGAGGGGTGATGCTGGGGAAGGCTTTCAGGTGACGCGGAAGTAGCCAGACCTTCTCGAAGAAGCATAGGGCCCTCCGGACAGAGGCCTCTGGCCAGAGCGAACTGCTGAGGTAAGCCATGTTTGGAGAGCTAGAGGAGATCAGAAAAGAGCCTGCACTGGCAGCCTGCAGCCTCATCCTCGATAGGGCTGCTTCTTGGTGCAGACTGGGGCTGGACACGGGTAGGGAAGACCTGCACATTCCACATGGAAGGATGTCCTTGTTCTTTTGGCTGTGAAGGTCGCCGCTAGGACTTAAGAGGACTTTTTGTTCGTGGATTTAGCTTGCTTCTTGCTTTGGAAGTGTAGGTGACACACAATGTTGCATTGGTTTCAGGTGTGCAACACAGCATAGCTTTTATTTATTTATTTATTTGTTTGTTTGTTTGTTTGTTTATTTTCAAGATTTTATTTATTTGACAGAGAGAAAGACAGCCAGAGAGAGGGAACACAAGCAGGGGCAGTGGGAGAGGGAGAAGCAGGCTCCCCGCTGAGCAGGGAGCCCGATGTGGGGCTCGATCCCAGGACCCTGGGATCATGACCTGAGTGGAAGGCAGACACCTAACGACTGAGCCACCCAGGCGCCCCAGCTTTTTCACAGGGGGCATGCATGCAGCATTCGTGCTAACAACTGCTGCATGCATGCCCCCTATGCACTCCCCTTGCACTTCCTGAGAATCCAGGTGGAGGCTCTTCCACCTCTCCTCCAAGTCAGTAACCCTGCCTGGCTGCCCCCACTCAGTGGTTACACTTCTACCGATGCTCCTTCATGTTATGTTTAAGCTATTGGTTCATATTTAGCTTGTGGTTAATATAGATGGCCGGATCTTTTTCTTTCTTTCTTTTTTATAGAAAGGCTCTACATTCAGTGTGGAGCCCAACACCAGGGCCCCAACTCACAACCCTAAGATCAAGACCTGAGCTGTGCTCAAGAGTCAGAGGTGTAACCAACTGAGCCACCCCGGTGCCCCAGGCCAGATCTTTTTCATACAAACTGCTGTCAGGCCACTTCTTCCAAGCCTGTTTCTAGTACTTGTGCAGCCAATTAAAAATAAAGCAAAATGTTAGTGCAGGTCATTCCACCTGTAATTTTGTTTGATTCTGGTCTGCTGCAATAATGTTAGTTTTTTATTCTGTCACCTTTTGTAATAATCCCCTTCCCTTCTATCTCTCTATCATCTGTGAAACTGATGAGCACTAATTACTTTGTAGTTAGTGAAAAATAACTACAGAAATTCATTCATAGTTAAAGAAAATTGGAAGTAGGGCAAAACACAGCCTTGTGGCATAATGCTCTAACAGGGGTTCTCGAAGTGTGGCCTGGGAATCCTAGAGTTACCGGAGACCCTCTCAGAGGGTCTGTGAGATGAAAGCTATTTTCAAAATAATGCTAAAATGTCTTTTTCGCTCTCGTTTTATTACAAATGAACTATGGAGTTATCCGGAGGCTACATGATGTGTGATATTGCAAATGATCATGCAGAAGCAGTTACGAGAAACTAGCTGTCTTCTATGAGCCAGACGTTAAAGGGATTTGCAAAAATATAAACCAGGGGCGCCTGGGTGGCTCAGTCGTTAAGCGTCTGCCTTCGGCTCAGATCACGATCCCAGGGTCCTGGGATCCAGCCCCATGTTGGGCTCTCTGTTCAGTGGGAAGCCTGCTTCTCCCTCTCCCACTCCCCCTGTTTGTGTTCCCTCTCTCGCTGTCTCTCTCTCTCTGTCAAAAAATAAACAAAATCTTTTAAAAAATAAATAAATAAGTAAACCAGAGCCATGCTTTCCCCCACTTTTTTTTCTTTTGGAAAATAGTTATTTTTCGTAAAAAAAGGTTATGTTCACATGCAATAGGTTTATTACTGGCATTTTTAAAGCAATAATAAATAAAGCATGTAACATTTTTCATTAATTTTAATTTCTTTTTTTATTATGTTATGTTAATCACCATACATTACATCATTAGTGTTTGATGTAGTTTTCCATGATTCATTGTTTGTGCATAACACCCAGTGCTCCACGCAGTATGTGCCCTTTTTAATACCCATCACCGGGCTAACCCATCCCCCCACCCCCTCTCCCCTCTAAAACCCTCAGTTTGTTTCTCAGAGTCCATAGTCTCCCATGGTTCATCTCCCCCTCCAATTCCCCCCCTTCACCTTTCCCTTCCTACTATCTTCTTTTTTTTTTTTAACATATAATGTATTATTTGTTTCAGAGGTACAGATCCGTGATCCAACAGTCTTGCACAATTCACAGCACTCACCATAGCACATACCCTCCCCAATGTCTATCACCCAGCCACCCCATCCCTCCCACCCCCCACCACTCCAGTAACCCTCAGTTTGTTTCCTGAGATTAAGAATTCCTCATATCAGTGAGATCGTATGATACATGTCTTTCTCTGATTGACTTATTTCACTCAGCATAACACCCTCCAGTTCCAACCACGTTGCAAATGGCAAGATTTCATTCCTTTTGATGGCTGTATAATATTCCATTGTGTATATATACACCACATCTTCTTTATCCATTCATCTGTCGATGGACATCTGGGTTCTTTCCACAGTTTGGCTATTGTGGATATTGCTGCTATAAACATCGGGGTGCATGTACCCCTTCGGGTCCCTACATTTGTATCTTTGGGGTAAATACCCAGTAGTGCAATTGCTGGGTCGTATGGTAACTCTATTTTCAGCTGTTTGAGGAACCTCCATACTGTTTTCCAGAGTGGCTGCACCAGCTTGCATTCCCACCAACAGTGTAGGAGGGTTCCCCTTTCCCCACATCCCCGCCAACATCCGTCGTTTCCTGACTTGTTAATTTTAGCCATTCTGACGGGTGTGAGGTGGTATCTCATTGAGGTTTTGATTTGGATTTCCCTGATGCCGAGCGATGTTGAGCACTTTTTCATGTGTCTGTTGGCCATTTGGATGTCTTCTTTGGAAAAATGTCTGTTCATGTCTTCTGCCCATTTCTGGATTGGATTATTTGTTCTTTGGGTGTTGAGTTTGATAAGTTCTTTATAGATTTTGGATACTAGCCCTTTATCTGATATGTCATTTGCAAATATTTTCTCCCATTCTGTCGGTTGTCTTTTGGTTTTGTGGACTGTTTCTTTTGCTGTGCAAAAGCTTTTTATCTTGATGAAGTCCCAATGGTTCATTTTTGCCCTTGTTTCCCTTGCCTTTGGTGATGTTTCTAGGAAGAAGTTGCTGCGGCTGAGGTCGAAGAGGTTGCTGCCTGTGTTCTCCTTTAGGATTTTGATGGACTCCTGTCTCACGTTTAGGTCTTTCAACCATTTGGAGTCTATTTTTGTGTGTGGTGTAAGGAAATGATCCAGTTTCATTCTTCTGCATGTGGCTGTCCAATTTTCCCAACACCATTTGTTGAAGAGACTGTCTTTTTTCCACTGGACATTCTTTCCTGCTTGGTCGAAGATGAGTTGACCATAGAGTTGAGGGTCCATTTCTGGGCTCTCGATTCTGTTCCATTGATCTATGTGTCTGTTTTTGTGCCAGTACCATACTGTCTTGATGATGACAGCTTTGTAATAGAGCTTGAAGTCTGGAATTGTGATGCCACCGGCTTTGCTTTTCTTTTTCAACATTCCCCTGGCTATTCAGGGTCTTTTCGGGTTCCATACAAATTTTAGGATTATTTGTTCCATTTAGTTGAGAAAAGTTGATGGTATTTTGATAGGGATTGCATTAAATGTGTAGATTGCTCTAGGTAGCATTGACATCTTCACAATATTTGCTCTTCCAATCCATGAGCATGGAACGTTTTTCCATTTCTTTGTGTCTTCCTAAATTCTTTCATGAGTATTTTATAGTTTTCTGAGTACAGATTCTTTGCCTCTTTGGTTAGATTTATTCCTAGGTATCTTATGGTTTTGGGTGCAATTGTAAATGGGATCGACTCCTTAATTTCTCTTTTTCCTGTCTTCCTGTTGGTGTATAAAAATGCAACTGATTTCTGTGCATTGATTTTATATCCTGCCACTTTACTTAATTCCTGTATAAGTTCTAGCAATTTTGGGGTGGAGTCTTTTGGGTTTTCCACATAAAGTATCATATCATCTGCAAAGAGTGAGAGTTTGACTTCTTCTCTGCCGATTCAGATTCCTTTGATTTCTTTTTGTTGTCTGATTGCCGTGGCTAGGAAGTCTTGTACTATGTTGAATAGCAGTGGTGATAGTGGACATCCCTGCCGCGTTCCTGACCTTAGGGGGAAAGCTCTCAGTTTTTCCCCATTGAGAATGATATTCGCTGTGGGTTTTTCATAGATGGCTTTTATGATATTTATTAACTTTAATTTCTAATACACTAAATGTCCATAGAAATGACCTACATAAGCAAAAGTTCTTGAGGGTCCTCAACAATTTTTAAGAGTGTAAAGGAATCCTGAGACCACAAAGGTTAAGGACAACAACATTAGAGATATTCCTCTGGGCTGATGCCCAGGCCTTACTCTATGAGTTGTCATACATAACGTGAAAATTCTTTTCAGAGTTTTCCAAGCACTTTTCTTCTAAGGCAGAGGCAACATAGCAGGGCCAGCACTAGAGACTGAAGAGCCCAGGGCTCTAATTCCGGCTCTGTCACTAACTAGCCTTGTGATCCCAGGTAAACCTGTCCGCTTCTCTAGAGACCAGATTCCACGGGTCTTCATTGTAAAAATAAAGCACTTTATAGGATTGACCTCTAAGGTAAATATTCAAATTTTTTTTAACAACTAAAAGCACTTTTACAAACCTCCTTGGGGGAGGAAGGAAGGGGAGGAATTTGTTCTTTATTTTACCCACAGAGAAGTAAAGGTCCAAAGATGTGAAGAGAAAAAAATGCTCAAGGACTCACCCTGAGGCAGCATCAGACACAGGAACTAAAGCCAGGGTCCTTGTCTTCTGCCTATGACTTGACCCACTCAGTGAATGATATGACTAATAATAGAATTTGCCTGGATAGAGCATATAAAAAATACATTCCTATGGTGAAACAATTTCAAACTGTGAAAAGTTGGATAGACAGAACAAAGAACTTTCATAGGTTTCCTGACTATGGTAGCCAGCCTCCAGGATGGCTCCCAGTAATCTCTGCCTCCAGGTATTCATGGCCCTAGGGAGTCCCTACCCCCATTCAACAGTGCTGACCTGTGGGACCAGTAGGTATTAGGTCAGTATGTTGAAGTGATAGTGTGTGACCTTGAGACTTCATCATAGAAGACGTTGTCCATGTTGCTCTTAGATGGCTCTGGGAAACACCCCCCCCCCAACAATGTTTCAAGGACATGCAAGCATCTCTGTAGAGAGTGAGATGTATTGCAGAAGTGAGACATCCTGCCAATAAGCAGCACCAACTTGCATTCAGGTGGAAGGCAAAGGTTAGATTATGACGGAGGCTGGGGAGCTGATAAAGCCCTGGGGTAAATCAGGGAAGGTGGATTGCTGTCCTGGCCAACTGAAAGAAAACCGCATGAGGGCGCCTGGGTGGCTCAGTTGGTTGGGCGACTGCCTTCGGCTCAGGTCGTGATCCTGCAGTCCCTGGATCGAGTCCCGCATTGGGCTACCTGCTCGGCAGGGAGTCTGCTTCTCCCTCTGACCCTCCCCCCTCGTGTGCTTTCTCTCTCTCATTCTCTCTCTCTCAAATAAATAAAATCTTAAAAAAAAAAAGAAAGAAAACTGCATGAAGTGGTCTTTTCTAAAAGGCATAGAGTGAAAAGCACCAGCCAGACCCATAGCAAACAAGTGCCATGGGATATGTTGATTTGCTTTAGCAAAGAAATCATACCTGGTACTGTAGCTGCAACTGGAAAACCACCAAGTTTTGGATAATCCATGTCATTCTCCAAGGCCCATCAGACTTCTAATAGACAAATAGGTGATTTGAGCAGGGATATGGTAGGAATCACCACCCCTGTTCCTTTCAAGACCTCATTGGTGGCATTAATCTTTTCAATGCTTCCAGAAATGTGATCCTGGTTTTTGTTTACCATTTTAGTGTGTGGACACAGTTCTAGTGACTTCTGCTCGGCCCTTTCTTTCATCATAGCCACCAATGTGGGGAGTCCACCAGTTGTCGAACATAAATACTCAGATACCTACTGAGTATATCTAAGCTGCAATGTATACCCACCTGTATGTTCTGGAGCTGAGGAAATACTAATGGGATGGTTCTGGGAACCAGTGGGCTTGCTGTGAGATGGAGCCAAGCCAAAACTTGCAAAGATCATCTGACCTCCCTAAGCCCCTACTCTGACAGTGGACAACAGTGGCCTTTTGAGTGTCCAGGGGTTAGCATCCAGTTCGAAGCCATAGTTCTCTAATCTCCCAACAATCTGGTTATGTTCCGTTCCTAATGCATAGTCACCTGGTAAGTGGCTATAGGGGAAAGGGTAGAAGGAATTTTGACAATATGACTTTTTGGCAGTAGAGTAAGGTCCTTCCTCAAGTGCCCAGTCTTCCCTTTCTTCCACGGGGTTGGGGCTCCAATCTAAGAACTGGTTGAAGGACCCTTACTCTATTGTCAGAAGTCAGACTTCTGTTCACCACAATGGCAGTCTTTCCACTTACACAAACCAAGTAAGACTTCAGTGGGCTGCCTAGGCATTTCTGTCCTAGGGACACTGTGAGCACGTAGCCAATACCAAGGCTCGGCAGGCCAACCACTTTAATGCCTGCTTTGGCCGAGCTGCACATTACAGTAACTACACTGACTTTGTCTCGGTTACTAAATGCCTGCACTTGACTCCCAACACCCTGACATCCCATCATCCCTGTTGCATCAATTCAGAGAGCCCACTGCATTTCCCATTTTCATGCTTTGCTTTTAGAGCCCTTCAGTGATGCTGGTATTATTCCCACTAATGCATTTCCTTGGTGAAGGGGTGTGTCCTCTGGATCCTACCAAGGAATATCATGAGGTGGTTTTACATTATAAATCCACTCTCGCATTCTGGATACCCTTCACTTCCGTATTGGAAGTTCTGACATCCCAGCCTCATTCAGTGCAAACCCTCTGTGGGTTTAATAGCAAACTATATTAGAGCCATTCCCAACCAACGTGAACAAATACATTACATTCAGAACCTCTGCTGAGTGCACCTATATATAATACATTCAGCCTGGTCGAAAGCTATATTCCTTCCAGCCTGATCCAACACCTTTAGGATCTACTCTCATGCGTATTCCCTGGGTTTCTGTCAATAGAAATTGGCATTTGAAGGGTCTTGATCAAAGGTAAAGAGAATTGTTTGTACCATGTTTGTGTAACTTTTCAGTAAGGCTGAAATTTTGTCAAAACAAAAAGCGAAACAACACATAAACTGACAGAGTCTCAATATTCCTGTGGTGTGTGTGGTATTTTCTCCTGGGTCACACTGCGGCCTGCTGTTACTTGAATCTGGTTGCAGATCTAAAAGAAGTAGTAAGGTTACGTTCCTAGGAGGATTAGCAGTCCCCTGCAAGGCAACTACCTTGGGGGAGGCCATTACACTTCTTCAGATAAGGGAGGATTGACTGTACCTCCCTTGCTGAAGGAAGGTCAGCGGCATTTAGTTTGAGGTCTTCAGCTTCATCAGAATCTGTCCTTACGTTCCCTAAGATTCAGGGTCTTACTCCTTTCCAGTCAATGTCTTGATTTTAACCTGAGACCCTACTAGGTAATTAATTCAATATTTATTGGAATTCAGTTCCCTGTAAGTAGAAATGTAGGTTTCGGATATGAGAAATCTTGACCCTAAGGCTACAAGAGATAAGAGTTTCTTTTAGGGCAGTCAAAGACATTTTTTTGGTCCCTTTCCCAGATATTAAGCTGGAATTTAAAGCCCTAAGCTTGTGATTTTCTTTCTGCAAACTCTCTAGCATACTTAGAAGCAACTGACAAGGCTCGTTATGCTACTATTTCTCCCAAAATGTTCTATGGCAGCAAATATTTGTTACTCAAAGGCTTGCCTTCTGTAAGCATTTATCACAGCTGACCGCAGGTGAGAATGGGGACTGTTTTTCCACTGAATGCCATGGAATGCCAACGTCCCCTTTACCACTGGCAATAATCATTAATGCATTTATTATTTTTTTAACATTTTATTTTTAAGTAATCTCTACACCCAGTGTGGGGCTTGAACTCCTGACCAAGAGTCACATGCTCTTCTGACTGAGCCAGCCAGGTGCCCCAATGATTAATGCATTTAAATTTAATCAGATCAGAGAACTAATTCCAGATTCTTATCTTTAAGATTCTATTTCCAAAAAAAAAAAAAAAAGATTCTATTTCCCTGAGACCACAGCCAGTACCAATGAGCACATCAGACAGGGAAGCAGAACCACTGTGAATTATGAGAGGGAGTTTCTATCAGAATCAGACCTTCCACAGTTCTGGAAGGAGCTGGGGAAGTGAAGGACTAGCAGAGAAGTCAGAGGATCAGAAAAGGAGTCACCAACATGGGAATTCAAGCCCATCTACCGGGCATGGGACGGGTGATGAGAAAAGCTCGTCGAGCTGCCCACCTCTGTGGGCCCACCGCCAAGTCCCTGGAGGTGGGCCTGGGGCCACTGTTGGTCACCTGGTCAGCAGTTGGGAAGATTTCTGTACACTAATCAGAGCAAAGCAAGGACAAGCTTGAGCTCACTGACACTTAATGGTTGCAACTCTCACCACATCTAACCACAATGACCTTCAGAGAATAATACTTGCTGCTTCATTTCTGCCTTGCCAATTTCATGCACGTTCCTCTTTTGACCTACTCTAACCTGAAACCATCCGGTGGAGGGGTTTCTGGCAAAGAGAATTCTAGCTTAACTGAGTTCTCACACTACAAACCACCACTGCCACGTGCAATGTGTGATTCTGGCCTGGTTCCTGGGTTGGAAGGAAAACAGCCCCTAGAAGACGTTTTGGGGAAATCGGGATGATTTTTAGATGGACTGTTAGGTAATTAAAAGGGATTAATGTTAATTCTGATGCTTGAAAATGACATTATGGTTATGTAAGAGAATGTCATTTTTAAGAGACACTTCACAAATGTGACGTTTCGATGGCTTAACGTTTATTTATCTGAGTTTTTTGTTTTTTACTTATTAAATGAACATGGCAAAATGTTAACAGTTGTTGAATCTATGTGGTGGATCTGCAGATGTTTCAACTTTTCTGTTTGAAAAAATTTTAAAAAATATCTTATTTATTTATTTGACAGAGAGAGACACAGCGAGAGAGGGAACACAAGCAGGGGGAGTGGGAGAGGGAGAAGCAGGCTTCCCGCGGAGCAGGGAGCCTGATGCGGGGCTTGATCCCAGGATCCTGGGATCATGACCTGAGCCAAGGCAGACGCTTAATGACTGAGCCACGCAGGCACCCTGAAATTTTGAGTAATAAAATAATAGGGAAAATAAAAGACTGCTCTTGATTACGACCTGCTCTAGAAGCATTTCGGGCCCGCCTCTTCTCTCTACTTACATTTACCCTGTTGCTCTCCAAGCATTCCCAGCTGTAGCTCTGAGGCATTTATCACACTGCCCTTCAATTTCTTGTTTTCTGGTCACTCTCCCCCTCTAAACTTTGAAGTCCTTAAAGGACACAGATGTCTCTCACCTTGAACTCGCCTGCACTTATTTCTGTACTTGGCACAGAATAGGTGCTCCTTTAATCCCCGTTCAGCCAAGAACAGAAGTCTAATGGAAGAACTTTCTTCAGGGATACCACCAAGTTTAGGGTTCACGTGAATCTAAGGAGAGCAAGGTTTTGGATTTTTGAAATTTTTGTTTCAAATTACAAAACTAATACATACAAGTTAATGTAGAATCAAAGTGAAAAACAAAATTGGTATTTCATTCCTGTTGTATACATACTCCATCCCCTGGAGTCAAGAGCTTAGAATGTATCTTTTCAGAACTATTTCTTTCTTCTTCTTTTTTAAATTAAGTATGCTCCATGCTTAACATGGAGCCCAACAAGGGGCTCGAACTTGCAACCCTGAGATTGGGACCCAAGCAGAGATCAAGAGTGGGCTGTCCAACCAACTGAGCCACCCAGCGCCTCCAGAACTATTTCTAAGCAATTATACACACACACACACACACACACACACACACACACACACACTACAAATATTTGATTTTTTTTTTTAACTGAATGATATATCATGGAGTTTTCCACATTAGTGTATCGATAGAGTCACATCATTCTTTACACGGGCTACATAGTAGTTGACTGTATGGATGTGCATTTCTTTAACCACCACATTCGAATGAGCGTGGGGGGTAGGGGAGCAGTTCCTACATGAAACTAGTAACCCGGACAAAAAAAGGGATTTGACCCATCCAGTCATCGAGAGAGTAGAAGAGCTCAGCCTTGCACTGTGGGTCCAAGTCAGGGTAAAATGGCAAGTAAGGGACTCTAACAAGGAAGGGACTTTACTTCTGGCCTATTTAAGGAACAAAATAGCGTAGAAAACCGTGATCCAAGAGTGAAACCAAATTGAGCCAACTGATAAATGTGAGAGCTTCCCACTAAATTAACATAGTTGGAGTGCCCTGAAGCAGCCAGTGTGGATCGCACACACGGCCACAACCCCAGGAGCAAGCGAAAGCAACAACTGTCTGGGCCACATTCATGATGGAGGAGAAAGTCCCACAGGTTTCCCAGTGACAAGAGAAAGTTACCAAGCAAATGCTGATGAAATCCTACCAGAAGATGTCTCAAGGTCCATCAGGGCTCCTTGTTGACACCCCCACCGCTTTCGCTTTCCTAGTCCGTTTCTCATACACAGAAACAAGCCCGTTTTGCCCTGTAGCCCCCTTTCCTTCCTAAACATGATGTGCTTTTAGTCTCTAACACAGAGACTATTAAACTGGGCTGTACTATCTGGATGGTATTTACCTATTCGAAAACACAGCAAGAACCTATCCATGTCGATTCCTCTTTGCTCCCACGTTACAAGGGTGTGTTTGTGGCTCTGTCTGCTGCTAACGGCAAGTATTGTTGTAAATAAAATAAATATAAATAAGCTTAGAGGCATAATTTACAGAAGTCCAGTGAGTGGTGATTCAAGAAATAACAAGTTTCGTAGGTAAAAGTAAGTCCTTAAATTGGCCATTTCAACCTGGGATTTTGTGTGGTGCCAGGAAATTGGAGTGTTCCATCATTTGAATACTACTCAGCAGTGTTCATTGGCGCATTGGTATTTTTTTAACGTTTAAATATTCGCTATGGGTTACAGTCACTTGTAAATATTTCCACAGAAGAAACGCAAAGAGAGGAGAGGTAAATGTTGTAGACTACACTGACACAAAATCAGAAACTGATCTAAAACCAGAATTTGCAAAAGTAATACCAATTTCAGCACTAAAACCAAATTGTTATAAAGGGAAATGAGCTTGTATGAAGCAACGTGTACTCTAATGCCTAACTTAAAGATGCTTTTGGATGTGTTTTTAGCAATTCAACTGACATCAATGCAACTATAAGAAATATCTTTTATACCTGGATTATCTGTCATTAAACACAAATTACAAAAAATTACTAGACAGGGCAATTAATGCTTTGCGTGTTTAAAATTTTCATTTTAGGGGCACCTGGGTGGCTCAGTTGGTTGGGCAGCTACCTTTGGCTCGGGTCCTGATCCCTGGGTCCTGGGATCGAGCTCCACATCGGGCTCCCTGCTCAGCGGGGAGTCTGCTTCTCCCTTTCTCTCTGCCCTTCTCCCTGCTTGTGTGCTGTCTTTCTTACTCTCTCTCAAATAAATAGATTAATTTTAAAAATGTTTTTTTCATTTTAAGAATGCTACCTTTTAAATACTAAATATTTGTATCATCATCTTTCAACTTCTTACAATGTGTTTATTTGGCATTTACTTTGTGTTAACTTTTTAAATTGTCTTTTAGTGTTTTCTATTGTCAAATGACTATATCAAGTAGAGATCATGTTTACATGTTATTGAAATATATAATCTTGGGGCGCCTGGGTGATTCAATTGGTTAGGCGTCTGCCTTCAGTTCAGGTCATGATCCCAGGGTCCTGGGATCAAGTCCTACATCCGGCTCCCTGCTGAGCGGGGAGTTTGCTTCTCCCTCTCCCTCTGCCCCTCCCTGCCGCTCGTGCTTGCTCTCTCGTGCTTTCTCTCTCTTTGACAAATAAATAAATAAAATCTTAAAAATATATATGTATAATCTTGTCACAATATGTAGATTTACAATAATGATAAATGTGCAATTATTACACTGCTTTTTTTATAGCAAAACTCTGAAACCTTTAGTATACACCTATCACAGAAAACTGGTGCACTGTTTATTATCATGATCACTCATTATTATTATTACTATTTTTAAAGATAGTATTTTTTTTTAAGTAATCTCTACATCCAACATGGGGCTCAAACTCACAACCCTGAGGTCAAGAGTTCCATGTTCTACCGACTGAGCCAGCCAGGGGCCCCGATCACTAATTATTACTTAAAACAGGTAAATAAAGTGTTACAAAAAATACAGAATCACTTATAATATCAAGAATCCCTGGGAATTTCTATGTCTTACTCTGGAATCCTGAAGGTTAGCTGTAAGTTAATTTTTGAAGCTGGTCATGGGCACGTAGCAGGTCATAATACTATTGGATCTGTTGTCATACACATGTTTAAATTTTTCCATAACGAGTAAAACAAAACTGGATCATGCTACATTCCTGCCCAACCTCCTTCAATGGCTTTCCAGTGCCCATAGGATAAAACGCAAATATGTGATCATGCCCTTTAAAGCTTTGCATAGTTTTCACCCTCCCACTGCTTTGGCCCCAATGCATCTCACTCTCCCACTACTTTCCAGCAACACTTGCTTTCTCTCAGTTCCTCAAACTCACCAGACATGTTCCTGACTCAAGCCCATGCTGCTCACTTGCTTAGAGTACTTTTCCTGTCATTTCCTAGGCAAACTCCTACGCATCTTTAAACAGGAGTTCCTCTTGGAGGCCTTGCTTGGACCAGCCTCCTCCCCCTCCCACCACCAAATCTAAATTAAAAATCCCACACAGTTCCTTCATAGTGCTTCCCCCAGTTGGTAGTTACATTCATGCACTTACTGGTTCAGTGACTATCACCCTCACTACACGGTAAAGGCAGACAGTGCAACTTTTTCTCACCCCTGTTTTGCCTGCACCAAGCACAATGCTTGGTACAAAATAGCCCCACGGTAAACACTACTTTAAACAATCTCAGCTATCAAGGGAGGTAGATATTATAATAATTAGGAAATAAAGCAACATTTTTCTTAATGAATATATGACAGCTCTCAGTGATCACCAATTTTTTTGTTTTGCTCACAAACCTATCCTAGAATCTCACCCAAAATCAACCCCGGGCTTGCTATTTGTTGTTTCTGGAGGCTACCTTTCTTCTTAGTGGCTTTCACTAAATCTAAAAGTGATCCTCCATGGTTGGCAATGGAGGATCACTTTTAGATCTTAGTTGGCAATGGAAGGAAAATAAGCATAGGAGATGTAAGAGACATAGCAACCAATTGCAATTTTCCTAGAATTTCAAATCTGACCCTGGTCCCAAGATTTAGGGGTTGTTTGTTTGTTCCATATTACTACACTTTATTATTTCCCTTGGGTTAAGATTTAGTTTTGGGTGCAAATATAAGAGAGGACTTCACTACAGACTCTATAGACATTAAAAAGACAACAACAGGGGGCATCTGGGTGGCTCAGTCAGTTAAGCATCTGACTCTTAGCTCAGCTCGGGTCTCGATCACAGGGTCATGAGTTCAAGCCTGGTGTTGGGCTCCACACTAGGCATGGAGCCTACTTTAAACAAACAAACAGGTAAGTAAATAAAGACAACAATGGAATATTATGAAAAACTTTACACCAATAAAAATTTAACAACTTAGAAGACATGGATACAATCTTTGAAAGACACAAATGATCATAACTGACTCAAGAAGAAATGAAACACCTGAATAGTCCTAGATCAACTAAATAAAT
The DNA here is from genome assembly GCF_003265705.2 of Callorhinus ursinus. Taxonomy (NCBI): domain Eukaryota; kingdom Metazoa; phylum Chordata; class Mammalia; order Carnivora; family Otariidae; genus Callorhinus; species Callorhinus ursinus. The sequence continues at coordinate 15,304,482 of NW_027397081.1, read as the reverse complement.
GGGATTCGTAATGAAAATTCTCCCCTTAGGCCCAGGATGGCTTCATTGTTAACAAAATATTAGCAAATTGAATTCAGCAGTATGTAAAAAGGATAACACAGCATTCCCAAGTAGGTTTATCCTAGGAATGCGAGATTGGTTTAACATTAGAAAATCAATTAATATAATTCATCATGGTAACAGAATAAAAGAGAAAAACCATATGATTATTTCAATAGATACAGAAAAAGCATTTGGCCAAATCCAAAACCAATTTACAACAACAACAACAAAACTCTCACTAAGATTTCTTTTGTCCAAGATTCACCTTGTGTATAGCTTAGCTTCCATGCTTTTCACTGTGTACCAAGGATCTCCCCCACAACCAATCCTGAAAGAGCCAACACTCAACCTTAAACAAATATTTGAGTGCCTGTAATGGGTTAGGCAATGTCCTAGGAGCTAAGGATACAGTTAAGAACAAGCCGATGAAGTCCCTGCCTTATAGAGTTTGTGTTTTTGAAATAGGTTTGATTTTATTAAAGGTTCTGGGGGGACTCCTTCCACTTTCACCCTACCCATGTCACTTATGATAAATCTGTATGTGTGCCTGTCTTCAAAACTTCTCTTCTCTTTCCCACTTCTCTGTAATTTCTCACAGATTATAGAATAAATGATGACTATACTACAAGTTCTTTCAGTGCCTTAGGAGATAAATTATCTGGACTCTAGAGTCTTGGACTCCTTTAAAATACACAGAGGCTCATTTATTATTTTTCCCACATCTTGGACTTCAATTCACATTTAACTCTATTCTCCTTAGGAAAGCACTAAATAGGAGAGGCATGGTTTTCTCTCTGTCACTTGTAAATCTGCCACCATATCCCCAAGCGTTAAATTAATAATTATCTTCTTGCTCTAAACATTTTTTTAAAAAACAAACTTATGTAAATATGATTCACATACCATTTAAAGTGTTCCTCTATTTAAAGGGTATAATTTAGTGTTTTTTAACTATATTTACAAAGCTGTGAAACCATCACAACAATCTAATTTTAGAACATTATCATGCCCCCTTAAAGAAATCCCAAACCCGGGCGCCTGGGTGGCTCAGTCTTTAAGCGTCTGCCTTCGGCTCAGGTCATGATCCTAGGGTCCTGGGATCGAGTCCCACATCAGGCTCCCTGCTCGGCAGGAGACCTGCTTCTCCCTCTCCCACTCCCCCTGCTTGTGTTCCTGCTCTCTCTGTGTCTCTCTCTGTCAAATAAATAAATAAAATCTTTAAAAAAAAAAAAAAAAAAGAAATCCCAAACCCATCAGCAGTCAATCTTAAATACTTTTAAAGTGTCTTTATCACTGTCCTTAGCTGGTTTTCTCAAGCCTCAGTCTAGCGCACCTCTCCTTCCCTAGCTTCAGCCTGGTGCACATAGTCCCAAAGTTCCTATCTTTGAACTTGACCTTCTTCTGTATTCTCTCTGCCCTTAGGACCATAGTAGGTGTTACCTCCATAACATCCGTCCCACCCTCTCCGCCTTGGGTAGCAATGTGCATGGCTGGGACTCAAGCTCCTGGGGAAGGGAGCTCCAGACTACATCGCACTTGAAGTCCTTCCTTAATCTGTACAGTTAATTGAGCCAATAAATTCCCTTTATTCTTTAAGCCAGTTTGAGTTGGATTTTTTTTTAAACTGATATGGGACCCTACTTAGGATTCACTTATTATTTTTGAACAGCTTTATTGAGATATAATTTACATATATACAATCCATCTATTTAAAGTATACACATGAATCAGTGGTTTTTAGTATATTCACAGAGTTGTGCAACCATCACAAAATCAATTTTAAAATATTTTCGTCATCCCCAAAAGAAATCCTGTACCCATGAACAGTCAGTCAGTGTCCATTTCTCCTCATATTGGACTTCTGACCTCCAGAACTGTAAGATAATAAATTTTTAAAAAATATTTTATTTTTATTTATTTTTTTTAAAGATTTTATTTATTTATTCATGAAAGACAGAGAGACAGAGAGGCAGAGGGAGAAGCAGGCTCCCAAGGAGCAGGAAGCCCGATGCGGGACTCGATCCCAGGACCCTGGGATCATGACCTGAGCCGAAGGCAGACGCTTAACCATCTGAGCCACCTGGGTACCCAAAGATTATTTTATTTTTAAATAATCTCTACACCCAATGTGGGGCCCGAACTCACAACTCCAAGATCAAAAAGTCACACGCTCCACTGACTGAGCCAGCCAGGTGCCCCAGTAAATTGGTATTGTTTTGAGCCACTAAGTTTGTGGTAATTTAATTATGGTAGCAATAAGAAATGAATAAACAAGTGCTTATTAGACATTTGTATATCTTCTTTGGAGAAATGTTTATTCGAATCTTTGTCCATTTGTCAATTGGCTTATTAATCTTTTCATTGTTGAGTTGTAAGAGTTCTTTATATAATCTGGGTACAAGTCTCTTATCAGATATGCGATTTGTAAATATTTCCCCACATTTTGTGGGTTGTCTTCACTTTCTTGCTCATGTTCTTTGAAGCACAAAAATATTTAATTTTGATGAAGTCCAATTCATCCATTTTTCTTCTGTTGTTTGTGCTTTTGGTGTCATATTTAAGAAGGCTTTGTCTAACCTAACATCATGAAGATTTACTCCTCTGTTTTCTTCTAAGGGTTTTATAGTTTTATCTTTCATAATTAGGTCCATGATCCCATTTAGTTAATTTTGTGCATGGCGTGAGGAAGGGGTCCAGCTTCATTCTTTTGCACGTGGATATCCAGTTGACCCAGCACCATTTATTGAAAAAAAAAACATTTCTTTCCCCCTACCTTGAATTGTCTTAGCACCCTTGTTGAAAATCAACAGACCATAAATGTAACAATTTATTTCTGGACTCTCCAATCTCTTCTACTGGTATGTCTATTCTTATGCCAGTACTGCATGTCTTGATTTCTGTAGCCACTTATTATTTTTAAATGAAGTTTTCATTATAAAGACCATATATTACCATTATAGAACATTAGAGGGAAAGAGGAAGAGGAAGGAAAAATTGCCCATGATTCCAATACCGCAAGAGAACCCTGCTAATGGGTTAGTATACTTTATCCCTTCTTTGTTTCCATGTTTTTGGATTTTATTTTTTAACCCATCTGAGGTTATAATGTATATACAATTAGTATTTTGCTCTTTTTACTTAACAGCGCAATAGAAGCATTTCCCCATGTTGCTAGAAACTTTACAAAACATCTTTTCTAATGGCTGAATTAATGTTCTGCTGTGGGAATATACTGAAACTTATTTAACCAATCTCTTCTCTTTTGACGTTTGTTTCCATTTTTTTCCCATTTTGAGTCTTCTAAATAACACTGCATCTTTGTGAGTAAATTTTTGTGTCTATTTTGAATGATTTTCTTGGGATAATTGAACGGGGACAGAATTGATACACATCACTAGGTGGTTCCTCTAAAAGTAGTATCAATCGATGCTACCACTAGCAGAGCATAGGAAGAGCCAACGCACTGCTTGCCAGCCAGCTCTAGATATTCTTCTTCTTCTTTTTCTTTTCTTTTTTTAACTTTGCAAGTTTGATAGATAAAAAATGGGTAACTGGTTTTTTAAATTTGCATTTCTTTTGTTATTAGTGAACTTGAACATTTTCCCACGTGTCTTTTAGCCCTGTATATTTCCTCTTTTGTGAACGGTTCAAGTTCATTTATTTTTCAGTGGGGTTCTTGACTGCTTCTGACTGATTACTCTGGATTCTGCTTTCCTATCAGTGACCAACTCTTAACACACCTGGGTCATTTGTTCAGAACAGCCAGAAAGGGGCTTTCTGAATAAAGAGGATATTAAAGAATATATAGATATCTGGAAAGAGGCTCTTCTTCAGAAAGTGGAAGGATGAAAAAATGGGATCAGAGTAAAAAATATCCCATTTCTGAAAGGGATATTAGCCTTCTCCGATCAGCTCTAATGGCCAGAAAAGTTGACAGATGTAGCCCTAAGCAAATCACTAAGGTCTTGAGAATTTTCATACTTGAAAATCTCCAAATTTAAGGGGTGCCTGGCTGGCTCAGCTGGTGGAGCATGCGGCTCTTGATCTCAGGGTTGTGAGTTCAAGCCCCACGTTGGGTGTAGAGATGGCTTAAATAAATAAACTTTAAAAAAATCTCCAGGTTTAGGTTCCCAGTGTGTTATACATACTCTGAGCTTAAGCTTCTCAGGGCGGTGATAAAGATCTAAGTGGTCTTAAATGTGAAAAAATCTTCAAGAGGATGAGGGAGGGACATTGCAAAAGTGATGGGAAGCCATTATCTATTTATGCCCAACCCAGGAAGACAAAGTCTAAACTTAAACTGCCTTAGGACGGCTGTGGGGTAGTATCAATAAGGACTAGCCAACTGTCAGAGGTGGGAGTCTGGGCAACAGATGATTATAAAAAATCTGTACATGCCTCTTTGGTTACTTTGTAGGAAGAACTTGATAATGCCCTGATAGCTCTTTGTCTGTAATAGGCGTGTCCCAAAAGAGAATGAGACGGGCTAAATGATGTGAATTCCAGCTGGTCCACGGAAGGTGACGTAAGGTGCAAATGTCTGCTCTCACGGGGCCTTGACATCATCACATCATCCAGCCATTTCTGAATTAGACAAGCCCATTAACATGCAGGGATTCTGGGTATGAGTGGGAATCCCATAAAAGTCACACTACAAGGCTGAAGGTAAGTGGGGGAATACCAGACCGGAACCTGACATTTCATATTGCATCCCTGGCAGGACCTTTTCAAAGAAACAAGAACCGAAATGTAGCTTGAACTGGCATGCAAAGCAGGCCGCTATTTCAGTCTGAATCATGAGCCGGGGCCATAGTGGACCATCTGAAACTGAGTGGCAAAAGAAAACTGAACACCAAGGCAAGAGGTGCATATAATAAAGAATTGAAACTGTCCAGGCAACTGCACAGTTCCAAGCATTAGTTAGCCTGGGAATTGGGCCAGGAAGCAGAATTTTATAGCATTTTCTTCCTGGCTAGAGCCATGAAACAGTGATATTCTACCCCTCCCACCCCACCCCTGTCCTGGGATTCCTGCAGTCCCCTGGCCTGTCGCAGGACTGCAGGACAATGGGTCTCCTAGTGCGGCTTTGCGGTATACTGCAGTATTTTCACGTCACCTGCTGCTCTGAGGGCCCCCCACCCCCAGCCCAGGGTCACAGCAGCCCGCAATGCTGCCAAGGAGCTAGCATTGCCCAGACCCAGAGGGCAGGACTGTGGCGGAGGTGGCCAGCCACGTCATCTGTAACCCAGAGTGTTTATGTTCTCTGCAGTCCCGCGATGCAAGGACCTGCCAATGATCCTCAAGTTTGTTCTGCTTTCTTTGGCCTTCCAGAAGTGAATAGCTGTCATGAAAACAAAGCAAAGAAAGCTCTGATGGGAAAATATTTTCAGGCTTCCTTCTCTCCTGCTTTTTTTTTTTTTCCCCCCTTCTAGGTCATCTTCCTCCCGTCCATCATACTCCTGTGTATCTTCCTTCTGGAAAGTCTTCCTGAACTCTAAGACCCACTCCTTCGGGCTCCGGCTCATCTCAGCTATGATCACCAAACAAGAATTTTCATTCAGGGCCCAACTTTCTCCTAACCAGGGAAGCTGAAGGAGTGTTTAGAGAAAGTAAATAGAATTTAATATTAGCTTAAGTCACACACAGCTCTTCTGTACATAGCAGGCACCAAATGTATTTAACTTAATTGAAATCACATGCAAAACACCACTGCACTTGAGAGCCAAGGCAACTTTAATTTTTAAATGTCTATGCACACATAATCATTAAAATCTCAGGATCTTGATTTAGACAGACCTAAGTGAAATCTAGGCTTTACCACTTACTAATTGTAACCATGGCCAACTCACCCACATTTCTTTGAACTGCCTCATTTTCTAAAATGAAGACATGAATAACAGGCCCCATAGGGCTTTCGAGAGGATTAAATGTGATGCTCTATGTAAATGAGCCCCTTGTTCATGCTCCTGAACAGTTAAGTGATAGCAGCATCATTCTGTGTGTGTGTATTCTTTCATGTGCTCACTCTCTCTGCACCTCTGCTTTTTGACCATGAGCTCTATGAGGGTGGGGCCAGGATGTAACACCTGAGGGAGTGTAGTTGTCCAGCTGACTGATCCTACATGTATAATCCCAAGAGAGCTCAGATACAGTCTTATGGTATTTGGGACAGACTTGGGAAAAGGGCCTGGATCGTTGAATTTGAGACAGAGGACGAGTATCTGTATAATGAACCAAGCATGCTACATCACGCCATGATGCCTAGTTGTGAAGTTTTAGGAAACTTGTTCATTTATTTGTTGATTTACCCTGACATTTATTGAACCTCTATTATGTCTGAGGCTACAGTGATGAAAGACGTGCAAGGTCTCTTACCACCTAAGCTTACAGCTTAATGATTTAACCTAAAAGAAAGAATGAGGCAATTTAATTAGTATTCATTGAAGAGCCATTCAATTCAACTATGTAAAGGAACACTGTTTTATTCAGCAGAACCAGAACCTCCAAAGCTTAGCTCTTGGAAGAGAAAATCTGGAGAGGGAGAACTGGCCCACCAGAGTCCTGCATCTGTCTCAGGACCCCTTCCCCTCAAGGTTCCTCTCTTTGTTGTTCTCTCGCTAATCCTCTAGGCCAAATGTAGATTTTAAAACTTTTGTTTGTGGATGAAATGGGTTGGAGTCCTCCACAAAAGATTTTACTACATAATAAGGGAGACCAAAAGGACATCACTGGAAGCAGTGTGAAGCAATGGTATGACTTGGGAAATTGACAGTACCTACTAGAGCTGATCACAATCATATGTATGTGTGATGACCCAGCGATGCAGTCCCAGGAACACGCCCAACGTGCAGTTTTCTGTGTATGTCTGCTCACTAAAACCATATGCTAGGGTGTTAATAACAGAACTATCTGTACTAGCCAAATATTAGAAACAACCTAAATGGCCACGTGTAATGAAATTGACAGATTAGGGTATCCTCACGCAATGGAACACTTAACACACAGCACAAAAATGGGCAAACCACAACTACATGCAACAAATGGGTGGACCTCAGCAAGACACTGTTAAGCCAGGAAAACCAGACACGGAAGGAGTTATACTGTGGGATTCTACTCATCAAAAGTTCCAAAACAGGCGACACTAATCTATGGTGTTTGAAGTCAAGATAATGATAACTGTCTTTGGGGCTAGTGGCTAGAAGGGGCTCAGAGACTCCTGGGGCACTGGTATAATATTCTATTTCTTTGCTTTGGATGCAGGTTACATTAATTCATCCAGGTATACACTTACGATTTGTGCATTTTTCTATATGTACACTATACTTCAACAAAATGGTTTTTTTTTTTAGAAAATAGTATAGAAAGCTCTGCCCTCCTGATTGTCCTATAGCTAACTCACTCAGGAGCTTGGTTTGAATCATCTATAGCCCATTCTCGGACTGGACAAATGCCCAAGCCCTTTGCATGCATTCCTGTTTTCCCAAGCCCTTGAACACATATTAGGAGCAGATGTGGTCTTATTTCCCACCACAGAAGAGCTAAAGTCTAGACAATTTTGTTCCCTTGGTGGCTTAGCTTACCATCTCCCTGGGCCTCCCAGCCAGTTCTTGAGTCCCAACTGAAAGATATTCCAGACCCCAGAAGATTGGTAGGACTATGGTAAATTATTCAGTGAACAGACACATCTTTTGTGTGAGATCCTAACCTCTACATCTAAAAGTGGCTATGCTCCCAATAATAAAATAATACTTTAACAAAACAGGGCACCTGGGTGGCTCAGTCGGTTAAGTGTCTGCCTTTGGCTCGGGTCATGATCCCAGGGTCCTGGGATCGAGTCCCACATCGGGCTCCCTGCTCAGCGGGGAGCCTGCTCCTCCCTCTCCCTCTGACCTTCCCACCTGCTCTTGCGTTCTCTCTCTCTCAAATAAATAAAGTCTTTAAAAAAAAGAAATATTAAAAGATGTTCTTCAGCTTTAAAAAAATAAATATTTTTAAAAGATTTTTTTATTTATTCATTTGAGACACAGAGATACAGAGAGATAGAGAGACAGAGAGAGAGAGAGAGAGAGAGCATGAGCAGGGAGAGAGGCAGAGGGAGAAGCAGGCTCCCTGCTGAGCCAGGAGCCTGAGGTGGGGCTCCATCCCAGGACCCTGGGATCATGACCTGAGCTGAAGGCAGACGCTTAACCATCTGAGCCACCCAGGCGCCCCATAAATAATATTTTAACAAAAGAATAATTATTGCATTCATTCCATAAGTCCCCCCCCCCTTAGGATATAAGCTCCACGAGAGCAGGGATTTAGTTTTATTCATTGCTTTATTTTATTTTACTCGTGGCTGCTGTAGTCCCAGCACCTAGAACAGTCCCTGGCTCATAATAGGCACTCAATAAATATTTCTTGAATGAAATAACTGTTTACCAAAAACAGCCACAGAGCACAGAGGATAAGGGTGTGTGCTCTAGAATGAGATTGCTTAGGTTCAAATCCCAGCTCCGCCACTTACTAGCTAGGAGATGTTGGACAAACTACTTAATCTCTCCATGCCTCAGTTTACTCATCTGTAAAATGTAAATAATGTTAGTATCTTCCTCTTAGGGTTACTGTGATGTTTAAAGAACACACGTAAAGGTAACGTATGGAATGGCTTGGGGAACATTATGCTGGAAGTGGGCCTATCCTATCTACACAGGAAAATTGAAGTCTTCTGACTATTTTTGGTGACATACGGTAGAATAAGTAATAAAAAAGAAACATTTTTTAAAAGATTTTATTTATTTATTTACTTATTTGAGAGAGAGAGAGAGAGAGAGACAGCAAAGAGAGTATGAGCAGGGGGAGGGGCAGACGGAGAGGACAGAAGCAGACTGCTTGCTGAGCAGAGAGCCCCCTGCGGGGCTTGACCCCGGGACCCTGGGATCATGACCTGAGCCAAAGGCAGACGCTTAACCGACTGAGCCACCCAGGCGCCCCATAAGAAGAAACATTAATAAAAACAAAATAAATTAAATGAAGAAAACCTTAACAATTATTTTTTTTAATATTTTGTTTTTAAGTAATCTCTACATCCAGTGTGAGGCTTGAACTCGTGACCCCAAGATCAAGACTCGTGTGCTCCATTAACTGAGCCAGCCAGGCACCCCGAAAACTTTTAAAATTATTAAAATTTAGGATCTCAGAAAGACGTTTTGTAGGTATAGACAAGCTTATTCTAAAATTATTTGAAAAGGCAAAGGAGTTAGAATACCTCAAAAAGATTTTGAAGAGGAAGAATCAAGTGGGAGGAATCACTCTATGTCATGTCAAAGCTTGGAGTATTGCTATGGCTTCACTTCAGAGCTACAAGAGTCAACACAGTGCGGGCTGACAGACACGGATCCGTGGAACAGACCAGGGTACCCAGGCGGAGACTCCCACAAATAAGCCCATCTGCATTTTCACAAAGAGACAAAAGCAATTTAAAAGAGGAATGGTGGTCTTTTCAACAAACGGCACTGGAGAAATTGGACATCCATATGCAAAAGAGGAAAACAAAACCTCGCATCGTATACAAAAGTTAACTCAAAATGGATCATGAATTTCTATGTAAAATGTGAGAAAAGTCAACCACTGAATGATGCCATTTGCATGACATTCTCAAAATGACAAAACTATAGAGACGGAGAAGTTATCAGTGGTGTTAGAGGACAGACACTGTGTGTGTGTGTGTGTGTGAGTGTGTGTGTGTGTGTGTGTGTGTGTGTTGCTCACAAACACAAAAGGATAGGGGGCACCTGGGTGGCTCAGTCCATTAAGTTTCTGACTTTTGATTTTGGGTCAAGTCATGCTCTCAGGGTCATGGGATTGAGCCCCACGTTGGGCTCCACGCTCGCGAGCGCAGAGTCTGCTTCAGAGATTCTCCCTCTCCCTTTCCCACTGCCCCTCTCCCTCTCATGCATGCTCTCTCACTCTTTCCGAAAATTAATTAATTAATTAAAATGTAAAGGGATAGCACAAGGAAGTTCTGTTGTGATAGCACAGTTCTTGATCCTGATTGTGGTAGTGGTTCCACAAATCTGTACACAATTTAAAATTGCATGGGACCTCGCACGTACAGATGAACGCATATAAAAAAATGGCAACACCTGAATACGGTCTGTAGTCTAGTTAACAATACTGTTCCAATCAACGTCCTCGCATTCATATTGCATTCAATTATATAAGATGTTACCATTAGGGGAGGTTGGGTGAAGGGCAAACCCGACTCTGTGTACTGTTGTTTCAGTTTTTTTGTGGTGTAACTCTTTCAAAATAAAAAGTTTTTAAAAACGTATAACATTTCTTACAGCACTTGATACATAGTAAGTGCTCAAGAAACATTAACCATTTTTCTCTTTTTAATTGTTGTCTTTACTTTCTTTTTGTAAAGATTTTATTTATTTATTCATGAAAGAGAGAGAGAGAGAGAGAGAGAGAGAGGCAGAGGGAGAAGCAGGCTCCCAAGGAGCAGGGAGCCCGATGCGGGACTCGATCCCAGGACCCTGGGATCATGACCTGAGCCGAAGGCAGACGCTCAACCATCTGAGCACTTTACAATTATTAAAACAGGAAAATGACTCATTTATACCCTGCCTGGAATAGAGTAAACAATTAATCAATATGTGTTGAATGGATGGGGGAATGATAGGTACAGGGAAAAGATGATGGAGTGATAGATTCAAAAACCGGTCACACAGAAAGCAGCCTTCGTGGGACTTCCATTCTAATGGAGGAAACGGGCACGTAAGCAACTAAATGTAAGGCCCCAGAGAAGCAGTGGCTTTGAGCTGAGGCTTTGAGGATAAGTAGGTGGAGAAGGATAAAGAATATCATGGGAAATGAGAATATAAAGATACAGTGAGGAGGGTTCTAGATGCGTTTAAAGAGTTTGGTCGCTTATTCTGTAGGTAATAGAATGTCATTAAAATTTTGTGTAAGATAATTTTGGTGACCAGTGAGAAGGACGGATGGTCACGGAGAAAAATATCCAGTCTGTGATGAGGAGATTAATAATTTAAATCTGAGTTGACAGAGATGTATTTGTATGAACATGTCAGCAGTAACGTCTCTGTGACCAACTTTCCTCTTATCTGGATAAACTTTTTAGAGGAGGTGAATCCTGACCTGTTACAAAAAGGAAATTAGAAAGATGAAGGGTGTTTCAAGCATTTCCACTTGGCGTTATATCTATTTTCCAGAATCTAAGACTGGGTAGAAATGAAGTCACAATACAGACCCCTTCCTTCAGAAATGGCTCTTAACGTGCCCAGACAAAAAGACACCTTGTGGGGGGGGGGGTGGGGGGATAAGATTCTTAACATTAAAATTAAAAACAAGTGATTTCTATAAAGCTAATTCAAAGAAACTCTGTAGCCAGCCCTCCGAAAGTCCAGTTAAGGATGCTATAATTTAGGGATTTGCACTTCCCATTATTTCTCCACCTGGCCTATTTCCTGTTTCTAAGGTACTTTGGTTACCATGGAGACATAAACAAATACAACTAGTTTCCTCTTGCTGGCCTGCTGAATTCACCCTGGGCCCTACCTCTCTGGTTTCTCTCACGGCCACTCCCCACTACACAGCCGTTAGCCATTGCCTTTTGCCACTCGCCTGCTCACTCCCCACACCTCCAACTTTCTCTCCCAATCTCTCTCTCTCCTGGTGTGGTAGCACACTTGAATGTGTGCATAACTGTGGGTACTGGCCTCCCAATTTATAAATTCTGTGTGCAAACTTACCTCTCACCGGTGGGAATCTTTGACTCCTGCAAAGACTCTTTTCTTATGGAGTTATATTGATTGGTCAGTATATTGATAGATGATAGATAGATATTGATATATATTGGTTGATGGAATTAGGAATACCTTGAGTATTGACATTTTGTTTTCTATTAAATAGCTGTATAAGGAAATGGTAATAAATTTTTATGAGTAGGAATATAAATGGCCCAGAGCATCAAGGAAATAGTAAGATGTATACAAGCTGGTACAAAATGATGATTCAGAACAATAATGATCCATAAAATTAAGAATTAGGTTACTCTGGGGGTGCCTGGGTGGCACAGTCGATTAAGCTCCAGCTCTTAGTTTCAGCTCAGGTAGTGATCTCGGGGTCGTGAGATCCAGCCCCGCCTTGAGCCCTGCATCGAGCCCCGTGTTGGGCTCCACACTCTGCAGAGTTTGCTTAAGACTCTCTTTCCCTCTCCCCCTGCCTGCTCCCTACCCCGCTCTAAAGTTAAATAAACCTTTGAAAAAAATAATTAGGTTACTCTGCAGCCCAAACACAAAGGGAATAGATTGAGGGGAACAGTCATAATCTGGAAAGCTCATAAACGAACTATGTATTAACCATTCCTTCTCTTTCCTTCTCCTCTCTCTTCAACCTAATACAGTCATAACCTGGGGCAATAGGTGATCACACACACTGCATGAAGTGTGACATTCCTATTAGGGTGCAATATAAGATCAGCTGGGGAGGAGATTTCCATCTCTGAATAGAAGCTCCTGGAATGTCCTGAAGCAACAGGTAGATCTAATATCAGAGCCATTTGTGAGATGGGAAAATGGGTAAAACATTTCATCAACTGTGATAAGCACTATCCGCATGAAAATCCATGTGTTAAGCACCTGCTTCTGCCTGGTGCTGCCAGGAGCAAGTTCCACCAACAGGTACCCTAATAATGATGAGACTAACAGAAAAGAACTCAAAAGATTAAGCACAGATCGGCAGTGAGAGGTGTTTACATCCTATATGTAGGTAGAGTGAGTATATTTTTAGGGTAGCAAGTTCTGGCCAAATGAGCTTAACATGAAAACACGAGTATTGCCCTACTTCAATAGACCCACCCAATTTAATATTCTGTCTTTGAGACTGGAACCAAAAACTTAATGATTATGTAGAGCTTTCATACAAATGACTAATTTAGTTCTCATTGTATACTGTGTTGTAATAAATCTACACCATCCTCCCTACTAGATTAACTTTCCACTAGGACAGAGTCCCTGTTAAGTCACCAGCCATCTGGGAACTTTGAGAAAAGTCATATTGGAAAGACAAGTTAAACACTTAGGCAAGCACTAATTTTTTTAAGTATATAGAATTTTTCTAAACTGGTAACATTGGGGTATAATGAAGTTTGTAAAACTATTTGTATGCTAAATGTCTCAGAATGCTGCACTTCTGAAGTTTTTATGTAAGATTTTTACAATTTTTCCTGTTACCTTCCCTCTTATCAGCTCCCACTTCTCTTTGCTCTTAGGGTAGAGTTTACTTAGCACAGAGCCTCTTTCCTTTTAATAGTTTCTAATTGGCTACGGGCAGATGATAAGTGTTACTTACACTGGCACCACTCTTCACCAATTATAAAGTGTTCATCGGACCTTTGCAGTTGACATCACGGTCTGTCAGTCATAGCCCAAGGCCTGGCCTGACCAACCAGAATATTCCATCTCCTTCCACCAATGACTGGTTTGGGGGAATGGGCACACGACCCAAGCTGGGCCTATCAGTACCTGTCCTGGGACTTTTGGCAAAGTGCTCAGGAAAGCAGTTCTTCTGAGGTTTAGCTTAATGCTATAAAAAAAAAAAAAAGATGAACCTGGAGCTGCCCAAGGCCATCTCACTGCCCCATGAAAAGGGTCTAACATGCAGGAAAACAGCTGAGAGATAAAGAGAGACAGATCTGAAGATGTCATTTGAATATCTGAAAACTGGATTAGACAGCTTGCATAGGCTCCCACACCCATCCCAGCACATACATCAATTCTTTGTTTATATTTTTGCTGTGTTTAAAGTAGTTTCAGGGGGCGCCTGGCTGGCTCAGTCGGTGGAGCGTGTGACTCTTGATCTTGGGGTTGTGAGTTTGAGCCCCACGTTGGGTGTAAACATTACTTAAAAAAAAAACAAAAACTAGTTTCAGTTGAATTTCTGTCATTATAACCAAAAGAGCTCTGACCAATATAAACTTCATATCAGCACTTTGAGATAATAGGAATATATCCTGGTTTTTCAGGTTGAGAAACTAATGACTTACTACATAAACAAATATACTTCATTGTATACAGGAAAAGAACTTCAACCCAGGTCTCATGTTTCTTAATCTCGAGCTTATTTGGCTATAATCCATTGCTTTTCAAATAACCAAAAGTGTTAAAATTGCATGTAGAGCAAGAGAAAGTGTGCTTTGAGAGAGGGCCCACAGGTAAAAACATCACAAAGTCTAAATATTTAGTGCTTCATGAGCACTTGGGGAACAGATTTGCTGAGGTCACACTCCACCCTCTGCACCCCACAGCATGCCAGAAACTTCCAACATTCAACAAAAGATTCTAGCCAGTAGGGGCCCCAGGACTGCTGGCGGGGGGGGGGACACAGATTTTCTAAAACAAAGTCCTTCAAAACAAGTATTCAAAGGAGTTTCAATTTGAACATTTTGTTCCCAGTGGGTAAAGATTTGTTCTTCTGGCCTTCTGTCCTTCCTTCCCTCTTTCCTTCCTTCCTTCTTTCTTTTTTTTTCTACAAAAACCAAAAATAGTAGTCTCTTGTTTCCTCCACCCCACTTTACTTCCTCATTTTGTACTCTTTTATTCGATTCCTTTCTATTTTCCAGCAGATCTTGAAAACACAGTTATACCACTACTTACTAACGTTTCTGTTTCAGATACCATCGATTGGCTTCTCCATTATGGAAGATGAACATGTATCTCTCCTTCCCACACATCACCACCACCACCACCACACATTTACCTGTCCCATCTCCCTTGCCTTAATTTTGGTTATTTAGTCTTATGAAGGTCATTAAGTCCTTAAGACTATGTAAATGCTTTTCCATTCTTGGAGAACTTTCAGCTTCCCCAAAGTTAATACTTACCCTTTTTGTTTGTTTGTTTGTTTGAATGCTTTGTTTTCTGTGTACTGATTAATTCAGCCCCAAACCCTCCTCCAGCCCTGAAATCCTCACTCAGTGCACTAGATGCTTTGGGTGTCCTCATGCTTTCATTCTGGAGGCGTCTCTCCAGGTGCCGCCCGTCCCACTCCGCTCTGGACCGGCAGCTCTGGCCCTGATGCACAGCGGTCTTCCCAGGACCTCCTTTCAACTTCTCGCCCAGATTCCCCCCCCCTTTCTCTGTATTGCACCCTTTCATCCTGTGTTCTCCTCCTGGGTCTACTTCTTCATCTCTGGTGAAGTATGTCCCTCAGCAGCTTCCTGACAAAATATAGTGGGGAAAGAAATTTTTGGAGAACTTACATGCTCGAAAATGTCTTTGCTTTCTTCTTCTTTTCTTTTAAGATTTCATTTTTAAGTAATCGCTACACCCAACGTAGGGCTCAAACTCACACCCCAAGATCAAGAGTCCTACGCTCCACCGACTGAGCCAGCCAGGTGCCCCGAAAATGTCTTTGCTTTCATACTTCATTGACAGCTTAGCTGTATTTGGGATTCTAGGTTGTAAATAAATCTCCATCTGAATCTTAAAGGTGTCCCTCATTGTCTTGTAGCTTCCAGTGTGGCTGAAGTCGTTTTGATTCTTAAATCTCTCTGTGTGGCCTATTTTATTTTATTTAAACTCAATTAATTAACATACAATGTATTAGTAGTTTCAGAGGTAGAATTCAGTGATTCATCAGTTGCATGTAACACCCAGTGCTCATTACATCACATGCCCTCCTCAATGCCCTTCACCCAGTTACCCCATCCCCCCACCCCCCCACTCCAGCCACCCTAACTTTGTTGCCTAGAGTTAAGAGTCTCATGGTTTGTCTCCCTCTCCAATTTTGTCTTATTTTATTTTTCCCTCCCTGCCCCTGTGCTCCTGTTTTGTTTCTTAAATTCCTATGTGGCCTATTTTATTTTATTTTAAAGATTTTATTTATTTATTTGAGAGAGAGAATGAGAGATAGAGAGCACGAGAGGGAAGAGGGTCAGAGGGAGAAGCAGACTCCCTGCTGAGCAGGGAGCCCGATGCGGGACTCGATCCCAGGACTCCAGGATCATGACCTGAGCCGAAGGCAGTCGCTTAACCAACTGAGCCACCCAGGCGCCCCTTATGTGGCCTATTTTAGATCAGTTTTGTTTTTTTTCCTTTCCAGACCTCTTCTCTTTACAAATTTTCTTCCTTGTTGATGCACCTTGTTGGGGGTCTGTTTTCATTCACTGTGTTGGCCCTAGGTGGGATGTTTCAATCCAGAAATTCACATCCTTTCATTCTAGGTAATGTTCTTTAAGTATTCCTTTGGTGATTTTCTCCCCTCTGATTTTTCTGTTCTCCTTTTCTTGAGTACCTTTTATTTACATGCTGGATCTCCTGGTCTAATCTAATTATCTTAGGCCTTATTTTGTTTTGTTTTGTTTTCCCCCCTCTGTTTTCTTTCTTTCTTTCTTTCTTTCTTTCTTTCTTTTTTTTTTTTTAAGATTTTATTTATTTGACAGAGAGAGACACAGTGAGAGAGGGAACACAAGCAGCGGAAGAGGGAGAGGGAGAAGCAGGCTTCCCTCCGAGCAGGGAGCCCGATGCGGGGCTCGATCCCAGGACCCTGGGACCATGACCTGAGCCGAAGGCAGACACTGAACGACTGAGCCACCCAGGTGCCCCTCCCCTCTATTTTCTATCTTTGTCTTCTCTGTAAGAGTTCCTCAATTTTATCTTGCAAACTTTCTCTTGAGTATTTTTTTTCCAAGGTCTTCCCCACTGGGAGAGAACCCTCCCTCCATATCCCTACTCAAGGCTCAGCCCCCAATGCCCCACAGCTTGGCCTCCTGCAGGCTCCTGGTGGGGCAGTGCGGGGGGCTGGAGATGTCTTCTAATCTACAGCAGCTTGGGCATCTCCAAAGGGCTTGGCCTCAGGAGCAGGTTGGGGGGTACGGGTGTCAGGAATGCCATTTCCTACTGGTGGCTGTCCCTCTCTTGCTGGTAACTCCTCTGCTCCCACATGGCTTGTTCTAACAGGTGTAGATTCATTCTTTCCACACAAGTCAGCCTTCACCACGGAGCCTCCGTCCTTCTGGTGCTCAAGCTCCCCAAGGACAAGGTACAGGAAGTCCCCCACCCCCTGCCCCCAGGCAAGATGGCTGCAGTCTCTTGAGTATTTTTTTGAAATCCCTATCATGTTTTTTTGTTCTTAGAGAGAAAGAGAGCATGGGGGGGAGGGGCAGAGAGAAAGGGAGAAAGAGAGGTTTTTTTAAAAAAAATATTTTATTTATTTGAGAGAGACAGAGATAGCGAGAGAGCACAAGTGGGAAGGAGAGAGAGAAGCAGACTCCCTGCTGAGCAAGGAGCCTGGTGCAGGACTCGATCCCAGGAGAGAGAGAGAGAGAGAGAGGAGAGAGAGAGAGAGAGAGTTCTTTCTTGTTTGTGAATATTTCTTTTTATAGTGCACTCTTCCTGTTTCACTCATTTGATAGCTTCTCTTATTTCTCTGGAGATATTAGTGATAGATTTTTCATTTAAGTTTTCTTTTTATTATGAAAGAAGTTTAAATTTCCAAAAGATTGCAAGGATAGTTTAAAGAAATTTTTTCCTGAATCATTTGAAAGTAAATTGCCAACATGATACCCATCATCTCCAGTACAAGTGTGTATTTTCTCAAACAAGGACATTCTTCTACCTAATAAAACCACTGAAATCGACAAATTAATATTGACACATGACCCCATCTAACCCACAGACCCCAATTATATTTCTCCAATTGTCCCAGTACTGTCCTTTATAATAACAGGATCCAATCCAAGACCATACTTTGCATTGATTGTCATGTCTCTTTAGTCTCTTTCACTCTGGAACAATTATTCCTGTGTTTCTTTGACCTTCATGACCTTGACAATGTTTTTTCAGGACAATTATTTTGTAGAATATCCCTTAGTTTGAGTTTCCTCATGATTGAATTCGAGGTTATGCATTTTGGGGGCAGGAATAGCATAGAAGTGATGCTGTGTGTTTTTTATTGCCTCCTATCAGATGGTAACTGATTTCAATTTGTCTCATTATTGAGTATGTTAACTTTAATTACTTGATTAAAGTGGTGCTTGCTAGGTTTCTCCATTGTGAAATTACTCTTTTGCCCTCTGTAATTAGTAAGAATTTTGCGGGGAGGTAATTTTGAGACTATGCATATATCCTGTTCCTCATCAAACTTTTACTCATTACTTGGAGTTTTTCGGCTGATGGTTGCCAAAAGGGTGACTTTCCACTTTCATTATTCCTTCTAAATGTATTAGTTGTCTTTCTATCATAAGGAAAAATTTGTCTCTTCTCCCCATTTATTTGCTTATTCATTTATTTATATCATTATGGACATATAAATTCCTGTTTTATTCCAGGACTATCATTTCTTTTGATGCTCAGATCTGATTGGTGGTTAACCCGTTTCACATCCTTTTGACATGTCTCGACCATTCTTTAAGCACGTCTTTACTTTCCTGCACAGAAAGATGGTCCAGATTTATGTTGTACTTTGCCCATACCAGCCCTGGAATCAATCATTTCTCCAAGGATCCCTCGTTTCTCTTGCAGAGAATGGAACTTAGAGACCAAGTTTTGGGCACTAGGGGTGTTCATCGCTGTTGGAGTATTGCTGTTTCCAAACCCTTTCAGTGGATAAAGCTAGGGAATATGTGTACATGTGCATAGTATACATAGAAGTGTGCACACACACTTCCATCTATGTTTATTTCTTTATCTACCCAACACCATGGTTTTTTGCCTTTCCATGTTGGCAAATTTCTTCTTATTCAGTGAAAAACCTACCTCCCATCATCCTTAACATATGTTTTTATTTGACTAACTCCCTATATATAATCAATCTCCTGCTTTTGTTGCTTCAGCCTGGCTCCAGAGTAATGACTGCCTCACTTCACTAAGTTCCAAAACCCCATTTGTGGACATTTGCCTCCCCTCCACCTCAGTCACTTTCCTCATTCTATTTAGGCACCCACAACCTGTTTTGGGCCAGTGCCACATATAGCCTACACACACACACACACACACACACACAGATGTCATCTTCCCTCCACTTGGGCTCCAACACACCATGTTAACAGTGGGGATGACTCCTCACTCTCCCAAAGCTGTATGGCTGCCTCGGCCTGCTCCCTGCTCTGCTCAAGCTCTGACATCAGGCCTGGGGCTATTGCCATCCACCCCTCAATGTTCGATGTCCTCTTTGACTCACGTGGCCCCTCATTCCCCGCCAGGCTGGCATCCCCATCCCCTCTGCATGTATTCTCTTTACCCCATTTACCTCAATACCTGTGCGGATTCCTTGGCACCCTCCTTATGCTGCAACACCTCACACCTGGGTCACACCGGAGTCACCACCCCCTATTCTCATCACACCAAAGTCCTGCTCACCCTGCTCTGATACCTGCCCCCCCATCAACCCCTACACAGATATCTACCTTGCTCATGGCTTTGGGACTAAATTAGTCAAGGGGAAGGGAAGGGAGGAAGGAAGACAGGAACTAGGTTTTCTACCCAGTCTGTTTTCTTTAAGTAATTTTTTCCTGTTTATTTTGGTCTCTCCTTCATGTAAGAGGAATTCCTCATTTACCTAATGATTCTTGGATGTTTATATGTGTGTGTGTGGGGGGGTGGAGGGAAGGTGTTGGCTTACCATTTGGGCACTTTACTGATCTGGCTAGGCTGTTTCACGGAGGAACACCCAAAGGTAGTATCTTCAGGTCTCGCCTGTTTTACCTGCTTTCTGCTTCTAGCTTCCTGCTGGGATGAGGGACAAGGGGTGAGCAGGTCCAGAGAGCAGGTCTGGGTACCTATCTGCATGTTAAGAGATTGAACCAATCTCTTATATGTAGTCCCTCTGCCCCACGACTGTGGGGTTCCTGTGCCCTCAGTTCCTGAGCCTTGGGGAGTTCTGTGGGGCAAATCGAGTTGCTTCTTTGTTTTTTTCTCCGATAGTTTGGGATACAGGTTCCCTGGTTCCACTAACACGTTACCATTCATTCCCTCTCCTGTTCTCTTTGTCCTTTTCCTGTCATTTCAGTGAAGTTTTGAAAGGGTGGGGAATTTTTAAATGAGTGCTTAATCTGGCATCTTACTGGAAACTCCAATGTGAACTTTCAGGCTTCCAATGGCCTCCATGACTCGGCATCCAGGGTCAGAGACCCAAATGCCATTCTTTTGAGTCACATATTCTTTTAATTCCTCATCCTTTCACTTCTTTGTGGTTCCTTCCATTTGGCTCTTCTCCCCATTGACCTCTGTGTCATCTCTTTCACTTGTGTCCTATAGAATCCTCATTGCAATAACAGCAGTAACGATCATAATAAAGGAATCTTGGCTTCTCCTTTAGCCTCACATCAAATTTATGCCCAAGGCCTATTGATTCTTCCTCCTGAACATCTCTAGAATCTTCCATTTCTTTCACTCCACATTGATCCTAGCTCACAGCTTCACTTCTCATCTGGATCACCTTCTGGTCTTCCTGCTTCTAATCTAGCTCCATTCCATGCACACCAGCTTCTTTTTCTAAAATACAAATGTGATTGGGACGCCTGGGTGGCTCAGTCCGTTAAGCGTCTGCCTTCAGCTCAGGTCATGATCCCAGGGTCCTGGGATCGAGCTCCACATCGGGCTCCTGGGTCAGCAGGGAGCCTGCTTCTCCCCCTGCTCCTGCTCTCTTTCTCTGTATCTGTCTCGAATGAATAAAAAAAAAAAATAATAATAATAATATACAAACATGATCATGACACTCTACTGCATAAAATCCTTTCCTAAGTTCACAGGTTTTAAAATGCTTTCAGGTGAGCTTGTGCTCTTGAAGTCTTTGCAGGCCCCACTACACCCTCCTGTGTCACAATCATTTAGGTCACCTGCCTTTTCCTGAAGGCATCTGAACTTTTGACCCCTGTTTTCGTGACTTCCACTGCTCTGGGGTAAAGTACAAACTCTTTAGTTGGCCTAGAAGACCCTTCACGATCTGGCCCCTGCTCACCTCTCTCCATCCTCTATTCTCCAGCCAACTGGAACTACTTTTACTTCAAATTTGCCAAACTCCACCTTGCCTCAGGGGTTTTTGTACATTGTGATCATTCTCTCCCTTCCATTCATCTGGCTAATTCTTTTCTTTTTTTTTTAAGATTTTATTTTTTTCCTTTTTTTTGTTTTAAATGTTTTATTTATTTATTCATGAGAGTTAGAGAGAGAGAGAGAGAGAGAGAGAGGCAGAGGGAGAAGCAGGCTCCCCGCCTAGCAGGGAGCCCGATGCGGGACTCGATCCCAGGACCCCGAGATCATGAGCTGAGCTGAAGGCAGATGCTAAACGACTGAGCCACCCAGGTGCCTCTCATCTGGCTAATTCTGACTACGGTCTCAATTTAGGCATAATTGCCTTTGGGAAGCCATGCCAGTTATGTGCCCCTCCTGCTGGCTTTCCTTGGGTACTCTGTCTACTTCCTCTGTAATAGCACTTATCATACAATATTATCATTACCTAGTTATTGTTTTATTATTGTATCCCCAGAATGTATCTCAGTGTTTGACACATACAGACCTTCAATCAAATATTCTTGAATTAATAAATGCATTTATTAGGTAGCTTAGGATGGGTCAGGCCCTGGGGTAAGTTTTTTGTTGTTGTTTTTTTTAAGATTTGTTTATTCATTTTAGAGTGGGGGAGGAGCAGAAGGAAAGGGAGAGACAGTCTCAAGCAGGCTTTGCGTTTGAGCACAGAGCCCAACGTGGGGCTTGATCTCACAACCCTGAGATCGTGACCTGAGTGGAAACTAAGAGTCAGACGCTTAACTGACTGTGCCACCAACGTGCCCCTCGGGTAAGTTTCTGTATATATATAATCTCTTTTTGTCTTCACAATAACTTTAGACATGGTACTATTATTCTAATACTAATTTTCTATGTGAGGAATCAAGTCTCAGAAATATAAAGCAGGGGCACCTGGCTGGCTCAGTCGATAGAGCATGCAACTCTTGATCTCAGGGTCATGAGTTCGAATGCCACATTGAGTGTGGAGCCTACATAAAAAGGATAAATAAATTTTAAAAAATTTTAAAGAAATATAAAGCAACTTGCCTCAAGTCATATAGCTATTAAATGATCCAGGTCAAAAACGGGTCTGTCTGACCCTAAAACCTGTGCTCCCCCCTAGGTAGGTTACTGCTACTTTAATCTAGTTCAGGGAGCAATGCATCCTGTCCTTCCGGACTGATACCTGGCCTGCCCCAGGCACTTGCTCTCTCATGGCGCCCATGCAAGACCACTCATTCTTTTTTTTTTTTTTTTTTTAATTTTAAGTAGGCTCCATGCCCACATGGGGCTTGAACTCATGAACCTGAGATTGAGTTGCATGCTCTACCAACTGAGCCAGACAGGTGTCTCCCAGACCATTCATTCTTTCATGCCCAGTTGTGCACAAGGTCCGGAGGCTGGGCAGCATTGTGGAACCCCACAGCTTCTCCCAGGTAGGATTGTCAGATTTAGCAAATAAAAATACAGGAAGCCAGTTAAATTTGAATTTCAGGTAAACAACAAATTATTTTTTGTACAAATATGTCTCAGTGCAATATTTGAGACATGTTTATACTAAAAAATTATTCTTGGGGCACCTGGGTGGCTCAGTCAGTTGAGCATCCGACTCTTGGTTTTGGCTTGGGTTGTGATCTCGGGGTCGTGGGATCAAGCCCTGTATCCGGCTCTGTGCTGGGCATGAAACCTGCTTGGGATTCTCTCGCCTTCTCCCTCTGCCCCTCCCCACCCTGCTTGCATGTGCCTAGTCTCTCTCTCGAATGAATGAATGAGTGAATGAATGAATGAATGAATGAATAAATAAATAAAATCTAAAAAAAATTATTCTTTGTTTATCTGAAATCCTAATTTAACTGTGCATCCTGTATTTTTATCTGGCAACGCTGCACCATGGCCATTCCACTTCCTCTGAGAGCCCCTCTACTTTCAAACCATCCTACTCACTGTCATCTGTTGATCCATTCATTCAACACACACTGAAGAGCCCGGTACTAAGTATGTGCTGCAGTACAACACATTCCCTACAGGAAAGGCAGAGAAATGACTTCCTTATGAGTTGTTAGTCCTCTTACTATTTTTTTTTTAAGATTTTATTTATTTATTTGACAGAGAGAGACACAGCGAGAGAGGGAACACAAGCAGGGCGAGTGGGAGAGGGAGAAGCAGGCTTCCCGCCCACCAGGGAGCCCGATGCGGGGCTCGATCCCAGGACCCTGGGATCATGACCTGAGCCGAAGGCAGACGCTTAACGGCTGAGCCACCCAGGCGCCCCCCTCTTACTATTTTTTAATACATAGTCTGAGCACATAAGCATGCTCTAGCTTTCCATGCCTTTAAAGTAATTGTCAACCCTGCGCTCCCTTCTCCAAATCACCCTATTTTTCTCCTCTTCTCAGCCAAGATTCTTAAAAGAGTATGTCTCCAGTCCCTCATTTTCCATTCATTTGAAAGATAGGATAAAGAATAGTGACTAAGAGTATAGATTTTGTTGTCAGAATACTTGGGTTTACAAACCAACTCTTGCCATTAGTAACCCAAAGTGTTTCCTTTCTTTAAGCATCAATTTCCTTGCCTGTGAGAAGAGAGAACTGCCTGCCTCACTTCAGAGGGTTGCTGTGAGCAGTAAATGAGCTCATTCACATAAAACATTTAGCACATGCCTGGCACATAAAAAGCGTTCAATAAACATTAGTCTTATGCCACTAAAATCTACATTCTGCCCAGTACACTGCCGAAAATGCTCTGGCCAAGGTGAGCAACGGTCTTGAAGTTGCCACACCCAAGGCTAGTATTCAGTCCTCCTCTCACGGGACTCTGTGACTCTTGACACTACTTCTTCCTTGGAGTTCCCTCTCTCCTTGGCTGCTGGATCCCCACTTTCTCCTTGCTGTCCTGAACCTGTCTCTTCTAGGCTTTCTCTGCCACATCCTCTTCCTCTGCCTGCCCCCCCCCCCACAATGTGCTCTTCCTTGAGTTTATCCTTTCTCCTCCTGCCTCAGTTCCAGTCACCTTTCCTGGGACGTCCACTCCTGTCATTTAACTGTCATCCTTGTGGAGAATACATCTTTCCTATCTCACTTTTGACCTCTCCCCCTGACCTCCAGTTCCATATCTCCAGGTGGATGCCTACAATATACTGAATGTTTGTGTCTCCCCAAAATTATATGTTGAAACTCTACTCCCAATGTGGTGGTCTTTGGAGGTGGAGTCTTTGGGAAATCTTTAGGTTATGAGGGTAGAGCCTCATGAGTAGGATTAGTGCCCTAAAGATGCCAGGGAGCTAGCTGGCTTTCTTTCCTGCCATGTGAGGATACAATGAGAAGTCAACTGTTGTCCCAGCCCAGAGGAGAGCTGTCACCAGAACCTGACTATGCTGGCACCCTGATCTCAGACTTCTGGTCTCTAGACTTGTGAGAATTAAATGTCTATTGTTGGTGAGTCACCCGGCCTATGGCATTTTGTATTATAGCAGCCTGAACTGATTAAGACAATGCCCAAGGGGCATCTCAAACTCGGCACTCAATTTACCATCTCTTGAAGTATTACTTACCATCTCCGCCTTGAAAACTGATCTGCCTTTTAGATTCTAACAGTGGGTGTTGCCTCCAACCTCATCAAGTCCAAAGACCTAGAAACCTAGACATCATTCTTTCTCCCTTCTTCACCCTTCTTTTCCAACTCCAACCCATCCTCATGTTTTGTCATTTAACTTACTATTGGTCTTTCAAATCTGCTTTCTCTTCCTCAGCACTCATGCTGGGTAGAGGATGGATCAGAGGGATCAAGGAGCCCAGTTAGAGGTGTTTTCAACAGTCTAAGTGAGAGATGATGAGAGCCCTCCTAACTGATCTCCTTGGCCCCTCTAAAATCCATCTCTATTCAGCTGCCAGAGTAATAGTCCTAATCTCCCATTAAGTCACCCCCATCTTCAAAATCTTCAGTGGTTCCCCTTCACCTATAGGATAATGTGCAAACTTTAATGCCTAACATATAGGTTGTTTATAGAGTGACTCCTGACTGGCTCTCCAGCCTCAGCTATTGCCACTTGTCTCCCGAACACACGTGTACCCACCTAAGCTACTCGGGCGGCCCCACTCCCCATCCTAGTCCACTTGTTATTGACTGTGCCAGTGACGCTCTTCCATCCTGGCCCCTCTGACCAATCCCTACTCAACCTTCAAAATCCTGCTCAGAATTTCATCTTGAAACCTTCCCTGAAACACCACACTCCTGCCCGCTCGCAGAATTAATTATTCCCTCCTCAGGAATCCTTCCAGCCTTAGTACATTCCTTCTCCTCCTGCTTCTCCTCCTCCTCCTCCTTCTCAGAAGCTTAGTACATATTTTCATTAGCATGCATCATTACGTTATTTTGTTCACATGTCTATCTTTGCTACTACTAGAGTGTGAACTCCTTGAGGTCAGCTCTCTGCTCTCATTCATATTCACTCCCCAGAATCAGGTATATCTCCTGGCACATGGTGGATGTCCAGCTAATGTTTATTAAACGGAGCTGCAGTTCTGCACAGGTGAGGCACAAAGGAGGAGGAAGAGAGGGTATTGAGAGAAGGAGCTAAGTTTGGAGAGGTTGGGAGAAGAAGGTACCTTGTATGCCAATCTATGAAGTTTGGATTTCACCCTATGAAAAACTGGAAGTAGTAGGGTCTTCAAGCTGGAGAGTGATTTGGACTAATTTGTCTTAAGAAGCAAGTTCTGGGGCACATGGGTGGCTCAGTCATTTGGGTGTCCAACTCTTTATTTTGGCTCAGGTCATGATCTCAGGGTTGTGGGATTAAGCCCCATGTGGGGCACCATGCTCAGCACGGAGCCTGCTTGTCCCTCTCCCTCTGCTTCTCTCCTGCGTATGTGCTCACTCCCTCTCTCTCTTTCACAAATAAATAAATAAAATCTTAAAAAAAGAAGAAGCCGGTTCTAAGAGCAGGATTTAGATGGGGAAAAGACTGGATCTGAGAGGACATTCTGAGGACTGTTGCAGTAATGTAGGCAATAGATAACAAACGTGCACATCAAGATAATGGTAGTGAGTATAGACCAAAGAGCTAAGTTGTAAACAGTATTTCTTTCTGCTTTTTTCTTTTAAGATTCCATATATATCTATTTGAGAGAGCGAGAGAGAGAATGAAGGAGAGCAGCAGAGGGAGAAAAAGACTTCCTGCTGAGCAGGGAGCCCGACTTGAGGCTCGATCCCTGGACCCTGGGATCATGACCTGAGCTGAAGGTAGACGCTTAACCCACTGAGCCATCCAGGTGCCCAACAGTATTTCTGAAATAAAGATGATCGATTTAATTCAGAGGAGTAAGATAATGGGAAGAATGAAGGATAAGACCTCTAAGTTTCTGGCTTAGATGGCTGGTGATACCATTAAACAAGACACACAAGACAACAGGGGCAGGACGGTTGCGGCGCTCAGACACGGTCAGAAGGAAGAGCTGGTGAGACAGCCAGAATAGTACAAAATCACTAGATGGGGACGCAAGGCTGGGGGCTATGTATCTGAGTGCTTGTCCACACACTAATGCCTGGTGACCTCATGATTATGGGTGAGATCATCTTAAAAGGAAGAAAGAGAATGAGGAAAAGTAGAGTCCTGCGAGCCAAGAAAGGAAAATATGGAGAAGCATTGGGTAACAATATCCAATGCTGGAGAGCAACATGTGCTAATGGGTGTTTCATGAAATCCCTCAGGAGGTCTGGTGGTATCCTGTGAGGAGCGAGAGAACAGAGAGAGCTATGGGCAATCCAGCCTGAAAAATCCTGTGCTAAACACATTTGAACATATTTCTTTCATTCAGGATTTTACATTTAATATATTAATCCACATTGTACATTTCCCAAAGGGAAACATATTCATTCATTCATTTCGGTAAAAATTAAACATCTTTTTTGTGCTGGAATTATGGGGCTAATGCAGTAACAGAACAGACAGGATTCCTGTCCTCAAGAACTTACATTCCCCAGGAAAGTCAGACATTAAAGAATTAAACAAATTAATTAACTGGCATTGTGCTAAGTGCTACAGACTAAGTGCAGCGTAGTACAAAAGTGTATAATAGGACTATGAGACACTTTTTCACCAGAGCAGTTCAAGGGACTAGTGTTTTGTGGAACAAAATTGAGGAAATGTGGCTGCGGAAGGGTCAAGTAGGCTGAGAACTAGAGCATATGTCCTTGGATTTAATGATAAAGGAGTCATTGAAGATACTAGTGAGAGCCATTTCATCGAGTGGGAGTTGATGAAGGCTAGACAGACAATCTACTCTTTGGCAGCCTAAGAGAAGAAACAGGGCAGCAGCTGCAGGGGGAAGACGAAGTCTAGGGTAGGCTGTCTTTAGTCTGGGGACTCTTACACTAATTTGCAAGTTGAAAGACAGGAATCGGAAGAACTAGACAGTTTGCAATTAAAGATAATGAGGGTACTCATTCGTGGATTCCCTTGCAAATTTTGCTTGTTGTATTCTCTGCTCTAGGGACTGTACTAGGCACTTGGTGTACAACGGGGAACAAAATATTACTTGGTCCCTGTGCTCCTGAAGCTTATACTCTAACAGGGAAGAAGACCAGTAAACAAGTCAGCCCATGAAGAAATAATAATCAGAGCTATGATAAGGATTGTGAAGAAAAGAAATCAGGCCCTGTGATGGAGGGTGGGGTGTGTGTAAGGGGGCGGAGGTCTTTAAGGAATGACATTTACTTGGAGATAGGAAGAATAAGAAGGAGCCAACTGTGTGAGGAGGTGCGGGGAGAGCTTTAGATAGAGAAAATGGTGGGTACAAACGTCTTGAGGTAGGAAAGAGGTTTAGGTGATCCAAGAACCCCCAAGGGCCACCGTGGCTGCAGCAGTATGGGCTGAAGTAGGAGGGGTAGGCGGGATTCAGATCATGTAAGTTCCTGCCAACCAGGGCTGGGAATGTGGAGCACACTCAGCTCACTGGGAAGCTATTGAAAATTGATGGTAGGGATGCTCTCACTTATATGAAAAAATGTATCTGTGTGGAAAACAGATTAGGATAAGGCAAGGGGAGGGTAAAGATGGGGCCCAGGTTAGGCACTGCAACAGTCAACGGGCCAATGAAAGGCAACTCTGCAGATGAGGATGGAGGCACTGGGGTAATAAGGAGGAGACTGAGGCAGGAAACATTTTAGAGGTTGAACCCAGAGGCCTTGGTGATGGATTGGAAATGGGAGATGAGGGGAAGATCTCGGATGAGGAAGCAGAGATTGAGATAATATGTCGGCCTTTTGGCCGGGTTACTTTTGAGGAGGAGACAAAAAGGGAAGGTGCCGCTGTGTCAAGCGCCCATTTAATAACCATTTACTGAGCGCCTCCCAAATGCCAGGCCGTGTGCTAGGTGTTGGGCACACGGAGGAGAATGAGGCACAGGTACATACCGTCCCTGTGAAAGGCAAATCTACAACCAAATTAATTCTGATATCGACTGATTTGCACAGTAATAGAAATTTGCACAGTGGTGGCACAGAGGTGGGAAAGCTTCATACCGTCTGGGGTACTGGAGGGAAAAGATATCAGGGTAGAAAGTAAGGTTAGGTTCTGTGGATGATGAGTCTAGAGGTGGGAAAGGGAAACTGAGGAACACTGAGCTCTATGACCTTGATTTTTTTTCCCATGAAGAATGAGGCAATCATTGGCTGTGCATAGGTAGCAGAGGACTTGAAGGAATGCTATATATTCTTGCTGTCCTGGCTCTAGTCACAGGACATTTTATCATCCAGAGATAATCATCCATGGCCTGGGCATATCCCTGCCTACCAAATCATTTTAAATTATATTTTATTTATTTATTTGAGAGAGAGTGAGAGTGTATGAGTGAGAGGGAGAGGGAGAGGGAATCTGAAGTGGACTCTGCACTAAGCATAGATCCCGATGTGGGGCTTGATCCCACAACCCTGAGATCATGACCTGAGCCAAAATCAAGAGTCGGATGCTTAACTGACTGAGCTACTCAGGCACCCCTCCGCCCCCCAAATCATAATTTCCCCAAAGTTACTTATTATTACTCTATTGTTGATTAAACAGCACTTAATAAGCATTTACTGTGTATCTGGAATAGAATAAACGAATGAATAATGAGTAAATCGACAAAAGAATAAATGGTTGAATGAATAGACAAGAATTATAGTTTGTCGTTGACATTAGAAACAAGGTTTAACTGAAAATTTGATAACGGTTATACTTTTAGCCACCCTACCTTTAGCATCAAAACAGACTAGACTGCGCACTATAAAAATAAATAGCATTTGCAATGAGTCAGGCGCTATGCTAAGCATTCTACATATGTTTCTTCTTTACTCTTCTTACAATCACCCCAGAGGCAGATGTATCATCCTGATTTTACAGATGAGAAAACAGGTTCCGGGAGGCTAAATGGCTTAGGAATTCAAACCCAGGTCTAATTATTCCAAAGCCAGATCTCAACACTATATATATTCATTCTTCCCCACTTCCAAAACACACTATGCTTTTGCATAAACATTACTTGATCATTTAAACCCATGCCCTTCTAATTACTGAAGATGTTAGGAATGGAGGAATCTGGAGCTCCTACTTTTGCTGGCTGGAAGAAGAGGCAAGCATCTACAAGTAGGGACAGTGATCTTTGATTCTAGGCCCACCGACTGTGGACACCCAAACTGATATTTTCTTCCATTGTTATTTCACTCTTTCCTGCAAATTAACGCACTGATAAGTACTGGGCATGTCAATATCAAGCAGTTTTACAGAAGAACTGGTTCTGCTATAAGACGTGATACTTGTCTTCAAAGAGCTTCCAATCTAGCAGAAAGAAATAAGACCTCAAAAAAAATCAAAGCAAACTAGCCAGAGTGTGCTTGGGGACTAAACTGCATGGCACAGTCTATAAACAAAGAGGTTGGAAGACATGACATTTGGCGTCATCTGGGGAAAGGAAAATAAGATCAATTGATTGAATCCTTTTTCCAACCTAACACACTATGTGTTAGATATTGTGCTAGACTCTTCACATACATGATCTCATTTTCAGGTATCATCCAATCCGTTTCAACAAACACTTCTGTGCTTCTACTATATTTATACAAAATGCCTCACTGAGTGTTATTGGTGAAAGAAATATGAACATGACTTTGTTCCTGTCCTCAACGAGTTTAGAAATTAGACACGTATACAAATGGCTATGATTCAGGGCTATAAATATAGTGGTTATATAACTTATTGTCCACATTGTGATACTTTTGAGAAGCAACAAGAGCACCATTAATAATTACTGAGGACAAACCCAGGCATAAACCCAAACTGTTCTGAACAAACCAGGTCATATCACCTTAGCAGTGAAAGAGCTTGAAGTGGTGGGAACACAAAGGAACAGTTGGGATGAATCAGGCAAACCCCGGGGTCGAAGTGGATTTGAGTTGGGCTTGCTGCAAGGGAGGGCACAGGCAATAAGCATGTAAACAAGATGATTTCAGGTAGCTTAGTGGGGTCAAGAGTGAAGGGGGGCGGGGGGACTACTTTAAAAAAGCATGGTCAGTGGAAGGCATCTTAAAGGAAGTAACATTACGCCGAAACTGGAATGATAAGAAGGACATCGAAATTCAAAGACAAAAGAAAAAAAATCACAAGAATAGTCTTACCCCAGCAGTGATCTGAAGGTCAGTAGGGCCAACCTCCCACTCATGGAGTTTGGGTTGAAGTAATAGTGGAGAAGCAGAAATGGAAGCAATACCTCAGAGCAGGAATGGATGCCACCCAGCATAATGCCTGTCTCGAGGAGGCCCTCAGTGAATGCTAACTAATTCCTCCCTCCTCTCCCACTCAGCAGGTAATGGGAGTTAGTGGAGATTGTTTTTGTTTGTTGTTTAGAATGGAGAAAAAGTTGGGCATGAATCCAGGTTAAGGGGAAGAACCAGCCAAGAGGGAGATATTAAAATGTAAGGGAAAAGTGGTAACCGATGGAACATTTTATTTAAAAAAGGATAGATGTCAGGGCCAGGTTAACTTGAGATAGGAGGTGTGGTACTTCATTCTCTAAGATGGGAATAATCAGAAGTCTGCACGAGGGAGGTGGAAAGTTAACGAAGCTTCTTTGGTAAGGCTTTGATTTGAAGGTGGGCTATGGATAGAAGAGATCTGGAATTTGCTGCTGTGGGGAAAAAAAATGTCCTTTAAGAACAGTGGTTCTCGTCGTTGGCTGCACATTAGGATCTTTTGGGGAGCCTTAGAACAAAAAATGATGCTCAATCCCCCGCCCCAAGGATTCTGATTTAATTCCTCTGGGATGGGGCCCCAGCACCAGTGTTTTCTAAAGTGCCTGTGTAGACACTAATGAGCAGCCAGGATTGGGAACCACCAGTAAGAGGCTTGCAGAGCTGCAGAAAGGGCTCAGCTGAGGTGTGGGAACAGGAATTTGTTGTGGAGCCAATCAGCTTGGTAACACGCCTCTCTCCAGCACCAACAATCCCTGGAGAAGAAGCTGTGAAATTAGAGCATGGCACTTGTTTATCTGAGATGGGTAAGGCACTAAGCTGAAGAAGTAAGTGAGAATAGAGGCTGGGGAAAAAGAATTGAACTGGCCTACCAGAGGCTCTAGTCTGATAGACTAAGAATAGATGCCGACAAAATCTAAAAAAATAATAATAGCAATACCAAGTAATTTTTTAAGTGCTATCTCTACCAACTACTAAAATAAGGGATTTATACAAATTCTCATTTACTCTTACATAGCTCTAGGTCCTATTATCCCCATCTTATAAATGGGGAAGATGAAGCTTAGAAGTTCAGAAAAGTTTTCCGGGGAACCTGGCTGGCTCAGGCAGAGGAGCATGTGATTCTTGATCTGGGAGTTGTGAGTTGGAGCCCCGTGTTGGGTGCAGAGATTACTTAAATAAATAAATAAATAAATATTAAAAAAAAAAAAAAGGTTCCCAAGTTTATGGGGTTAATAAGTGACAGAACTGGGATTTGAACCCATATCTGACTGACTCTGGAACCTGAGCTCTGGTTGGGCAGGAGCAAGGGAGTGGGAAGGTTGGAAGGTAAGAGCTTGTGGCAACCTACTGGGTTTTGAATGGGATTTAGATAGGCCCAGAGGAAAGAAAATGAGGGAGTTTCTCAAGGGAAACAATGGAAGGTGAGGGGATGGGTCTCCTATCAAGAGACCAGAGCCCCAAATGTATTGGCGGAAGAGTGGGAAATCAAATTGGGTGGGCACATTTGCAGTCCCAATCTGTCAATGGAGTACACACTCCAGGTGGAAAAAGAAACTAGGAGACATTAAAGGGTTATGTAGGGGGTGCTTGACACGATAAAGAGTAACGTTTAAACTTCATCAAGCAGATAAAGGGCTAGAAGTTCACTGGGGAGATCACCACACTGAAATACTGTTTTCTCCCCATGTTCCCTGTCTCGTCCTGGTAGCCACAGATGGTACTTAATCCAACGTTGGCACTCGGGACTGAAGAGACTGTCCACTCTTTAGCTATAAGGTAGCTTCCCAGAGCTCATACCGAAGATCACAGTCTATTTTCAAAGGCCAATAAAAAGTCCTGCAAATTGACTAGTGGCAGGAAATCAGGGCGGGACACTTGTCATGATTGTTGCTACCCCTGCAAGAGAAGGTTATTCAGGGGCACCTGGGTGGTGCAGTCAGTTGGGCATCTGGCACAGTTCATGATCTCATAGGTCATGGAATCAAGCCTGTATTGGGCTCTGCGCTCAGCAGGGAGTCGGCTTGAGGACTCTGTCCCTCTGCCCCTCCCACTCCCACACGTGCAAGCTCTAACTCTAAAATAAATAGACAAATTTAAAAAAGAGAGAGAGAGAGAGAGAGAAGCTTATTCAGAAACAATTTTGTTACAAGGTCCTGGGTACCAGGGAGACATAGTACACATACCAATACCATGACAAGTCCACAAGTTTGCTATGGACCCCCATCGGTATTACCTGTCAGCAACCAGCCCTGAACTAATTCAGAAAGCACCCAAGGGGACCAAGGCATCATAGATGGAATGGTGGAAGTTCTTTCTTGATCTGAGTAGACCAAATTACATTTGTACCTAAAGAACTGGTCTTCAGATTTCAGTGTCTTCCTAGCCACACATTATTTTCAAATTAATGAGTAAGTTAAAATTGTTGGGGCACCGTAATTTTAGGAGAACCGAAGAGGCAAAATGAATAGCTAGGATTCTCTGGGTGATGACCAGAACAATGCTGGAACCTAATGAGACCAAAAGAAACCTGGAGAGCTGAGCTAGCTGGTGGCAGTACCCTAGGAATGGAGACATTTTTTTTCTATCAAAGGGAATGTAAATTCTGCAGCTAAAGCTGGCAGTTTGGGGAAAATGTGTTTAGCCCACCCACTTCCCTCTCTGTTTGTAATATTGCTTTCCTACTTTTCAACTTAAGTTTATTCTGGAACTGGAACATTTATTCCAACAAAATGTGCCTGGTGTGGTCTCTCAGTGATTAAAGACATCTGCTTAGTATGCATTAACTTCTGTGTAGTACTTGTACCTCTCTGAGGATCGCTTTGCTTAGCGCTCAGTAGGCTGATGCTGCTTCATTTTCTTCAGGTGTATAAATTAAAGCGGCAATTTTTAGCTGCAATGGGTCCAAAGAAAATGGTACTTAGCATCTTGGGCTCATTAGCCTTTAGTCTGGGTTAGCAACTACCAGATGTTGCTTTGAGCATATTTGCAGAAGAACTTTATCAGTTGAACCTTCTTTTGGAAAATCAAAATATTATCCTGCAAACCATGAAAGAGAGAAATGCTGTACTATAAAGCTTAGGCAGGTGTGAAATAATCATGTTATTGAGGATATGGTATGGGCAAATCTTTTTTATTCTAAGTAATGAAGTAGTTTGAATTTTAAAAAACCCAACTATCATGTTTCCTTAAAAAAAAAAACACTCATAGAAAGCTAAAAGCGTGAAATCCATTTTAGCATGTTGAAAACATTTGGGGTTTTTAAGATAGTATCACAGATGTATATATTCCAGGTTGAAATTACTTGGAATTCTAGATTCTAAATATTTTAAACTGCAGTTTAAATGAAATCAAGTATAAATTAACCTGTGTTTTTTTTCCTTCTAGTTATTTTTAGGTAAGTAAATGAGGACAGGACATGAGACTGGCAAACAATATTTGCTGGGAGGACCCATTACTGTGATCAAATTCCAAGTAGCATTTTCTAGTCGCAGGTCATGACTTACAAAAAAAAAAAAAGAATTCTGTTGTATTTTATTAATTTCTTTTTATTTTTTTTAAAGATTTTATTCATTTATTTGACAGAGAGTGACACAGCGAGAGAAGGAACACAAGCCGGGCGAGTGGGAGAGGGAGAAGCAGGCTCCCTGCGGACCAGGGAGCCCGATGTGGGGCTCGATCCCAGGACCTCGGGATCATGACCTGAGCCGAAGGCAGATGCTTAACTGACTGAGCCACCCAGGCATCCCAAGAATTCTGTTGTATTTTAAACAGAGATAGTGAAAACCTCAATTCTATGTATGACTCTTTTTTCTTTTTAAAAATATCTTTCCTACAGACCAGTTCTCTAGGAGCCGGCCAGCAATGCAGGCCTAACAGGTTAGCTAACAGCTTCATAGTTCAAAACCCAGTAAGTAGGGAATCAGGGAAGAGTGGGTGACAAAAACAAAATGGAAATGACCAATATATCTTGGGAAGCACTTTACTACAATTAATAGGTGACCTCACTGGGGACAACACAGCTTCCAGAAGCCGTATTTACCACAGATCACCCAAACTATTATATTCAATATTAGCTAAAAAGCCAAAGAATTGGAATCATGTGATTTTTTTTTTTTAGAGGTGGGGCACAGAGCAGGCGGTGGGCAGGGGGGCAGAGGGAGAGGGAGAATCCTAAGCAGGCTCCACACCCAGCACAGAGCCCAATGCAGGGCTCCATCTCACAACCCCGAGATCACGACCTAAGCCAAAATCAAGAGTCGGCGCCCCTGTGTGATATTTTTAAATATAATTCATAAAGATACTGTGTACATTATCAAATAATTCATCTGTATTCCTAAAGTGTCATATTCTCTATGATTCTCATGAATCTGCTTGAACCAAGAAGAAAAAACATGTATTGAGATACTGGGATTGGACCTACCAACCATTGAAATCGAACCCAGAAGAAAGATGTGACGATTCATAGCTTAATTCTGCACCATCTATGCTTCTCACCAGAAACTGCAAAGAGCTAAGTTGTAAGGATATCTGAGTGTCTCGCAAGAACATTATGCAGGATCATTAAAGGTTTTAGCCCTGGCAGGATTCCTAGGTGAGAATGGGGACCTCTATTTCATATTCCCTCCTCACTTTTGCTTCTGGTCATGACTCAGCCAGGCCCCTTTTGAAGGTATTCACTTATTTGTGAACGCAAACCCCTTTTCTCTGCCTAGTCTCATTTCTTGAGTGGCCTAGGCAAAGAAACCCACCACCAGGCAGTGGCCCATTTTAAATCCTCAGGCTCCTCTCCCTCCCACTAACTTCCTACCCTCCTTCCCCTTACATTCCCGCTACTTGGAAAGACAGTGAGGCAAACAAGGCCTCACATTTTAACATTTTATTAACAACTTACCCATCCTCTCTCTAGGATGGGCACAAGGTGCAGGGTTAGTCCCTTACATGAGTGGTGGTGTAAATAAATCTGGGAGATGACATGCTACAAATTTAGAATTTAAAAAATTGTAAGGGGAACCTTCTTCATAATCTCAGGAACAGGCTTTTCGCACTTCTCTACCACCTTTCCATTGGCTGTGTGGAAATAAACAAAGACGACCAAACGAGAACAGGCTATTTATCCAGAGCTTGCTAAGCATGGGAGCAGGCCACCTTCACTTAGTTCGGTGGAGACTCCAAGGCACGCTTTGATTGGAGGTTGTGGGCATGAGGAAACAGGAGGCAGGCTAACTAGAAGCGGGGCGTGTGATGGGATTGGTTTGGGGAACATATCTGGCTTTCTCTGATTGGCCCCGAGTTAGAAGCAGGGGCAAAAATTGGGGAAGCTGGCAGTCAATGACCAGAGTGCCGCTCATTCTGGGCCGACCCGGGCCGGTTGCTGCAGAGAGTGGGGGTCGGAGTTGTGTTGTCACACACGGTCTGGCCATTGTCCTATGCAGTCCATCTCTCAGCTGGGTGAAACCCAGGTTTTTCTTTTCCCTCTACCGGGCCAGCTTCCTAGCTTCACATTTTTTGTTTTACTTGGGACCAAATAGCGCTCCCGATATTTCTGTTAAGGATAAGCGGAGACATTAGGACATGACCAGTACTTATGGGGACAGATACAGATACACAGAAGTAGCTTTCTAGTGAGAGTCAGGCCGGGGAAAGACTCGCTCTCGGCCGCCTTCTGGTTCCTATTTCCAGGAGAAGTGACTCCTTAGCAGCTTTCCCTTCCTGTCGAGGAGGCCGGCTCCCCGCGCCGCGTCTGGGAGGCTGGCCCTCCGGGGCCGGGAGGGTCGCAGTCCCGGGCCGTCGCCCCCCCTTCCGGCCCCCACCCCCCGGCGCGCGCCGGCGCCTCCGGACCACTCGTTCGGCGCGTTCCTGGACCGAGGCGCACCCGGCGGGGCTCGTCCGCGCCCCCTCGCCGCCCCCCGGGCCTGCGGCCGCCTCCGCGGCCCGCGCGGGACGTCAGGTCAGCTCTCTCGTCCCCGAGTCGCGACTCGGACGCCTCGTTCTCGGAACGCGTCCTTGCTCGGGAACAAGCAGCTCCTCCTCTGGTCACAACCCCCGCTTTCCACTTGCGGGGGGCGAAGGCAGGGCGGACTCTTCCCGGCCACCATTCCCCACTCATTTCTCCTCGGCTGTGAAAAAGCTAGCCCTCCTTCCCACTCAGAAAGGAACCCGTATTTCCCCTCCAAGTCTCCGTCACCGGGGCCCCCAGTCGGTGTGAGAGCACAGCCGTCCATTTTCTCCTCAGGGAGGCTCCCCGGCCCACATTCCTCCGGCCGCGAAGCCGGTGAAGCCGTGACAGCGCGGCGGCGCCGGCAGCGGCGGAGCTCCCGCCATCTTGCGTGGAGGAGGAGCCGCGGCCGCCGCCATGCGGACAGGCAGGGGGAGGGGGAGAGGAGGGGGGAGGGGGCGGCGGGCGAGCGGGGGAGGGGCAGAGCAGCCGAGTTAGCTCAGCCCGGGCGGCGACTCCGGCGGCGCCATGAGAGCGGGCAGCGGCGGAGGTAGGGCCGGGCGGCCGGGAGAGCCGGCGGGCGCGGGCGGCCCTGCGGTGCGGCCCCCGGAGCGGGGCGGGGGCGGGAGGAGGAGGCAGAAGCGAGGGGCCGGGTGGGGGCGGGTGGAGGTTTCCGAGGAGGAAGGAGCCGCCGCCATTTTGGGAGCTTCGAGTCAACAATAAAGGACCGAGGGTGCCGAGCGGGAGTGGCCTCGGTGGTAGGACTCGGGCCCCAGCTGCGGGGAGTGGGGTGAGGTGGTGGGGTCGAGGTCAGCGGTGCGGTCGGGGCCGCGGGAAGCCCCTCGGCCAGGGGGGGGGGGGGGGGCGCTTTGAGGCGGAGGCCTGAGGCCTGGCCGGGCCCCTGGGAGGAAGGAGGGCGGCGGGCGGCAGCCGTGTGAGGTGGGGGCGCCTGAGAAGAGTCGAATCTGGGAATGTCGTGCGCGGAGGGGTCCGGAGAAGGAGCGGGCGAAGTACTCAGAGGAGCTTAGTGGAAGACGAGGGGATGTGGGACCACAGAGGCGGCAAGGACTTAGGGGGATGGTGGAGGTTATAGGGTACGAGGCGGCCCTATAGGGGGCGGCAGGGATTTGCAGTGTCGGAGGGCTCGTTTTGGAAGAGGACCCGCTGCTGCTTGCTTGGAATAAGGCCTCGTAGGTCGGTAACAAGAGGGTGATTATGGAGCCCCCGAGTCGTGAAGGAAAAGTGGGGGCTTTCTGACTTAAGGGTTTCTCTTTGGGGCCTTATAGGGGGAGTCCCTATTGTTTCCTGCCCGCGGAGTTGGTTCCCTGCTCTTGTGGCGCAGCTGCGATTATAGGGCACCATCCCTTTTGTTTATGGTCACAGGGGGCTGGCTAGGAGTGGGGGGGGGGGGGGGGTGCGTTTGGGGGGGGCAAGAAATTATTGCCCCAGAGTTACGGGGCTCAAATCATTGGCTTGTTTCTTTACCTCATCGCTCACTCCCTTTTCTCTACCACAGTCCCTTTTTCCCTTCAGAATAAAACAGTCCCTCCAACTTGCAGACCAAGCTTAAGAGAAACTGCGCTGCATTTGCAAACAAAAGCTCTTGTCTGACATGACGATAGTGTTTTGGGTGTGAAACTGTCACTTGCTAACTACAATCTGGGAAGTGCTGTAATTAACTCCGCAAGGGGCTCCTCCCAACTAGTCTACGTTTCGTTAGTATTTTTGAAAATGTAGAATGTAACTTGCAAGTCTAAATTGGGAAGGGGTAGGAGGAATATTTCCTTCTCTGAGACATAAAGCTGCAGTGCAGGTTTCGGTTCAAGTAAGAAGGGAGTAATAGACACATTTTGGATCTAGGGAGATAGGAAGTCTTATATTAACAGCTCAAGGGACAATAATGATATCTTTTAATCTTTAGAGGTTACCCTCTTCATCCTTAGTGGTTGGCAACAAACAAGTCTTGTGTGAACTCCGTGATATTGTTGATCATAATACAAACCTGTCAATACAGGAAACCATTTACCACCTTGAACTAAAATTAGGTGGCTGTTAACCACGGTCTGCGTAAGACATCATATTCTAAGGGACTTAGAAATAATACAGCTTTGTGTATGTGATAATTAGGATTTGCTTCTGAGCAACTTTATTTTCAGTTTTTAAAAAAGACATAACCAGTTGTCTTTTAGAAAAGATTTATTGCTTTGGAATCCTTGGTGTTTGGCAAAAAGAGAAAAAAATCACCATTAATAAACTAGTGTATTTTTTGGTAAGAAATATAAAGGAGTTGAAAAAGAACAAACCCAGCAGAGGAATAGTAGTCCCTTATTTTCTGGCCTTTGTAAATTGTTTTTATTTACTGCATTTCAAAATAATTCGATTTTGGGGATAATTGAAAATGGCAGAGATTGGCCAATTCTTTTTTAAAACAACTATTAGTACTCTGGGTTTTTTGGAAAGTTTGGTTAAAGTTACTAGTGTCTTTTAGTCTTTCACAGATTTTTAAACAGGCAATTTCCTTTTTGTGTCTTTATAGATATTTTTAATAACAGCAAATATTTTAAGTTAGGATACACTTTTTGAAAAGTTACTGAAATGTATGTAGCTAATAGTTTTTTAATATTCAGATTTTATAAAGGGAGCTGAAGATTTTCTTGACTTTCTCAAGCAAAAGATTTTGACACGTAGACATGTGTTATCTCTTAACTGCTTCAGTTGTTTTAAGGGGCAAAATTTAAGAGAGAAAATAATTTATTTTTCTTCATAAAATTGAACCTCCATGGTTGAAATTCATAAAGGCACAAATGTGGTTTTTTTCCTGAAAGCATAAAGTTAAGTCAAAAGCTTACTTAATTTCAAGAATTCTCAGTTGCTGTCAGAAATAGGAAAAAAAAAATTGTCTTGCCTTGTTCCAAGGTATGTAGATTTACGTTAATAAAATTGTGTGATACTTCATTGAGTTGTAATGCAATTAAGTGTAATGAATCATTGACTTTTAGAGGTGGCAGGGACTTTTAGAGAATTCATCAGGGAGGAAACTGAAAGGAAGAGATTGCCATTTGACAGCTAATGCTAATTTAATCACAGTATCTTTCTACCTCATCTTCTCTGGGTTACTTTGAACTGACAATTTAAAATGTTTGAGATTGGTCTCAGTTGGCTTGGGGTTTTTTTTGTTTTGTTTTGTTCTTTTTGAAGCAGTTCATCTTTTTGTGTCTCTTCCTAGCCTGGCTAGGGTTTTAGTCTAAGTACATCTGTATTCTTATTTCTTAAATAGAGTGATTTCCTCTAAAAGGGTTCTTTTAAAAGGGAAAGTTTTTTTTACTCTCCTGTATTTGCTAATTAAGCTTTCTCTTTGTTTCAGATTGAAGTGAGTGAATTCAGATATATAACAACCTTGTTAGAGGGCTTTTTAAAAAATAAAAAGTTGATTCGGTGCATGAGAGCAAGTTACTGCTGCTTACCGTTCAGAGACTTACAGGTGCTTGCCTGCATTGCAATAAAGGACTCATATATTGAGCAAGACTTATATTTATCTCTTCGTTTTGGAGAGCCTAATAAACTGTTATTACAGTTTCTCTACTGACTTTCAAAAGTTTTGAAGTTTGAAAGAGACATCTTTACGATTAATACAGCATGAGCACGGCCAGAACAGAGAACCCTGTTATAATGGGTCTATCCAGTCAAAATGGTCAGCTGAGGGGCCCTGTGAAGCCCAGTGGTGGCCCCGGAGGAGGGGGCACACAGACACAGCAACAAATGAACCAGCTGAAAAATACCAACACAATCAATAACGGCACTCAGCAGCAAGCACAGAGTATGACCACCACTATTAAGTAAGTGTTAGAATAAATAATAAACACTTGGGAGACCAAGGAGATACCTTTTTGCTACTTTGTTGACTACTTTAAACCTTATTTTAACCATTTTGTTTGCAAAGAAAAGACATTGTTTTATGGTGGGTGGGTATTTGCAATTGAATAATGTATTTTTGTCATAGTTCAGGTTCATTAACAGATACAGATGATATATATTATCTTTGTATATATTACTTTTTGAAACATTTCTGGCTTTCATAATTAGCTCAGATTCATCCTTTTTTTTTGGCCAGTATGGCTTTTTCTAGTGTTATAACGGTACCTTACCCTAGTTTAAATGGCAGTTAAAGCCAATTTCAGGTTTTTGAATTTAAAGACTGGCCCAGCCTTCTGAATTCAAACATACTCACTGATAGAAAATTTATCCATGACTTTTTTTTTTTATTTAAGATTATGGAACTTTAGTTTTCTACTTTAAAAAATATATATATTTCTCCTTTTACACGCACACAAAATTATAAGCTGTTACATATCAGGGTTTTCAAGATCTGAAATCTTGGAAATGCATGGAACGGAATAGTCCCGAGTCCCTTTGACTCTAAAAACTTAAGAGCCTCATCTTACTACAGAATATTTTTTCTTGTAAATATGCTGTTTGTCATCTAAGTGTACACTTTAAATTATTACTGATAACTATCACTCTATAAAGATTCAGTTAATAGAAAATTAACATTGAAGATTCTTGACCCCATTTCACATTTTGACTTCATTGTTAAAATCT
Source organism: Callorhinus ursinus (assembly GCF_003265705.2). Lineage (NCBI taxonomy): Eukaryota > Metazoa > Chordata > Mammalia > Carnivora > Otariidae > Callorhinus > Callorhinus ursinus. The sequence goes on along the minus strand of NW_027397081.1, from coordinate 15,263,172 downwards.
AGCCATAGAGATTGATTTATTCTCTTGAAATCTTCATATGAAATCTCTCATTAGAATAGTGATGCTAAGAATTCCCATTCTCTCTGGGTCACTGAACTAAAGTGTGTATTATAGTAAACCTAGGTCTTTTCCATGCCTAAAAAGCACTTCCTAAAGAAAAGTAGCACTTAAAAACTACCAGAATAACATAGACATAGTTACTTGAATGTGGTTTGCTAGTGACCTCTAAATTAATTTCTATTGGAATTGGTTTGGTCATTGTGAGAATTGGTATTAATGCGTATTCTGTTATTTTTTTGCATATTTTAAAGCTTTAATTAGTATAGAAATCAAGAATATTCTCTAAATTGTAGTTTGTCTTGACAAAATACGAGTAGGCTAGCAAAATTCAGGCTATTTTTAAACATAAAGCTGTGTTACTCATTATTTTCTACTTAAATTCTGATTTCAGGCAATAGGATTTTGCTTTTGCTTTTTTGGTCTGCCTGGGATTAATGGGTTCTTTTTCATTCTGTGGGTTCTTTAAATCTCAGTTGTTTTTTTTTTTAATCTGTCATCTCTTCCATGAAGGCTTCTAGATTGCGTCACTGTCTTCAGAACTCTTCTAATACTTAATCTCTATCATGTATTTTCTCATTTTAAATAGTTGGGGTCTTTTAACTCCTAAGGTTATAAATTCCTTGTGGTAAGATTTTCCGTTGTATTTCTGTATTTTTATTCACTTTATATTGAATTTGACAATGGCAAGCTGGCATACTAGGATATTCAACTGACATTTTTGCTCAGAAACTTTGGTGTGTTAATTATAGGCAGAGGTGAAAGGCTTTGATACCCGTGGAATTGGTAGCAAATAGTTATCTGTGTTAGAGTATCTTAAATTATATGGGACCTAGCTTTAAGTAAAGTAAGTGCTTCTCTTTCTAAATCGAGACTCTTAAGATGTTTTGGGGGCTCTGATTATGTAAGAGTCGCTGTAATGAAATCAGTGAAAACTTCTATTAAAGATGACATTGACCATTTTTTTCCCATTAGATGCTTTGAGTATTATTTGAGGTTTTTACCTGACCAAAAAGAGATTTGGTTTCAGCATTCTCAGTAAAAAAAAGACAGAGATAGTCATTAACAGCTAAAACTGAGTTCTTTTTTTTTTTTTAAGATTTTATTTACTTGAGGGGGGGTGGTGCTGAGGAGAGAGCCCGATGTAGGGCTCAGTCCAGGACCCTGAGACCATAACCAGAGCCAAAATCAGATGGTTGACCAGCTGAGCTACTCAGGCACCCCCTGAGTTCTTATTTTGCCAGGAACTATGCCTAGTGCTTTATGTAAATTATTTGATATAATTCTCAACCCCCTTTATGTATGAGAGAATTGGAGGCTTAGAAAAGTAACTGCTGCAAAGTCACAAAAATAATAAGTAGTTAGAGCCTGACCTCAGGTTTGAAACTTTAGAGCCCTTGGTTTTAATTAGTCACCAAAAGTTAGAAACTCAGATGTTTACAGGAGACTGTGCCACATGGGAAGGTACTTGCTTTATCTAAAGGAGTCTGCTGCTTGATTTAAGCTCCCAGTTATTGGGGCGCCTGGGTGGCTCAGTCGTTAAGCGTCTGCCTTCAGCTCAGGTCACGATCCCAGGGTCCTGGGAACGAGCTCTGCATCAGGCTCCCTGCTCAGCGGGAAGCCTGCTTCTCCCTCTCCCACTGCCCCTGCTTGTGTTCCTGCTCTCGCTGTCTCTCTCTGTCACATAAATAAATTAAAATCTTTTTAAAAAAAAAAAAGCTCCCAGTTACAAACTGTTGATATGCAGATGTTTGGAACTTGCTAAAGCTTCCTTTTTTTTTTTTTTTATTTCCAAGAAAAGCCAGAATCTGGACTTTTATATGAAATCTCCTCATTTTTAACTGTTGGCAACTAATTTAAATTAAAACACACTAATGTCAAACAAAACACAGGGGTTACCAGTTTGGACAACAGTTGCACTATATACTACACTGCTTCTCTTAAGAGGATGGATGCGTTATTCCCTTCTATTCTTGATTTTTTTTTTTTTAATCCTCTAGATTGTTCTTTTGTGAGAATAGTTTTTCTAATGCTGTTTATTTCTGTTAACTATATTCCAAAGTATATGGCAATATATTAAACTTGCTGTGCTTTTTAGAACTTAATTGTAATTGTGGTGAATCATCTTTGTATTATTAGAATAGTGATGCTAAGAATTCTCATGCTTCAATTTTACTATATTCTCTGTAGACCTGGTGATGACTGGAAAAAGACTTTAAAACTCCCTCCAAAGGATCTAAGAATCAAAACTTCGGTAAGTTGATTGTAAAATTCAAGGGGCAAAATGGTGTGGAAACCAAAAGTGAAGTAGTTACTTAATAACAGGCACTGTGTGTTTAACTCTTCTGTTGAAGTGGTTGACATTGTATGGATCATATATGATGAACTGCCAAAATTTTTCACTGTTTGGAGTATTATATTAATACAGTAACGTGTGTCTGTATTTTAAATACTGTATTTATACATCTGTATATTTTATCTGACTTTGATGGAGTATTTTCATTGTTTGCAAAGCATTTTCTCAAAATTCTCTTATGCTCCCAGCAATTACAGTAAGATTCAGGTTAGGTATTATCCTTGTTTTGTGGATGAGGACAAGGAAGTTGAGAAATTCGTTCTCTTAGCCCAGTGTTCCCAACTAGGGGTGATTTTTGTCCCTTAGTGGGCATTTAGCAGTAGCTAGAGACATTTTTGATTATCACAGCTTGTTAAACTCCATGAGGGGGATGCTACAGGATGGCCCCTTACCACAGAGAATTTTCTGGCCTAGTGTCAGTAGTGCTAAGTCTGAGAAATCACAATTATTTACAATAGGATATTTGCAGGCAGTGAGTGGTGGAGCTGCAGTTTGACTTCACATCTTGTGATTTGTAATTCACAGCATGATGCTTTACATAGAAATAATAGTATTCAACCAGTCTTCAGGAGAATATGACCACAGGGTGGCCTTTCCCTAAAACATTTTTTAAGTGGGCCTGTGTGTGTTAAAGAGTGGTTATTCCTTAGGAATACTTGAAATATAGACCAAGACAGAGAACTCATTTGCATATATTTATATTTTAAATGGGGTAGAGGAAGAATAAGTCTCAAACTTTCTTAAGCATAGTAACTACGAAAGGAACACAGTTGTACTTTATTATTTTGTTGTCTTATTTGCTTTGTTTGACTAGGATGTGACCTCCACAAAAGGAAATGAGTTTGAAGATTATTGTTTGAAACGGGAGTTACTGATGGGAATTTTTGAAATGGGCTGGGAAAAACCATCTCCTATTCAGGTATGTTTTCCCTTTTCATCCACATGTGATGTTATGAGTTAAACATTCCATACTTTTTGATCTGTGTGAATGATATAATTAGCATTTTTCTCGTGTATACAAGTGCACATACACACTTTCTCTGAATCATTTAAAGATAAGTCACAAAATCATGGCCCATTACTTCTAAATATTTCAGTGTGTATTTCCTAAGAAACAGGACTTTTTCTTTTTGAGTAAGCTCTGTGCCCAACGTGGGGCTTGAACTCACGACCCTGAGATCAAGAGTTGTATGCTGTACCAACTGAGCCAGCCAGGCGCCCCTGGGGATGTTTTCTTGTGTAACCATAGTACAGTTATCTTTGGTCAATTTAACATTAATACAGTATTTTTGTCTTTTCTGTCATTTGTATTCTAATTTTTAAATGACCCCAAAATGTCCTTTAGAACATTATTTTTTTCTTTTCTGTACAGGATGCCTCCTTAGATCAGGTATTGCATTAGTTAGGTCTCTAACCTCTTTTAGTTGTGAGCATTTCCCTAGTCTTTTTTTGGTCTTTTATGACATTGACATTAAAAATACAGCCCGGGTCACCTGGGTGGCTCCGACGGCTGAGCGTCTGCCTTCGGCTCAGGTCATGATCTCAGGGTCCTGGGATCGAGCCCCACATCTGGCTCCCTGTTCATGGGGAGCCTGCTTCTCCCTCTCCTTTCCATTCATGCTCTCTCTCAAGTAAATAAAATCTTTAGAAGAAAAAAAAATAGAGCCCTTTTTTTCTAATAGAATATTCCTCATTTTGGGTTTGTGTCATGTCTCCATGCGATTAGCCTCAAGTTATGCATTCTTAGCCAAACTGCTGTAGAAGTTACGTTATGGCCATCTCAAGCCACCACATTTGGAGGTATACACAGTGTCCATCTATTTCTCATTGGTGAATTTAATTTTGATTATCATCTGAAGGTGGTATCTGATTTTTCTACTGTATAATTGCTTTTCTCCCCCTTCCCTTGAAACTAATAAGCAGTCTGTGGGAAGCACTTTTAAGACCATGCAGGTATCTTACTCTTCCATCAAAATTTCTCCCTAGTCTTAGCATCCATTGGTGATTCTTGCATGATTTGATCTTTACTCTGATAGATTATGATGCATTTCCAATGCTAGCACTCCTTCCACATTTGGCCTTATAAAGAAGAGCCTTCCCTGGGGCACCTGGGTGGCTCAGTTGGTTAAGTGACTACCTTCAGCTCAGGTCATGATCCTGGAGTCCCGGGATCGAGTCCCACATTGGGCTCCCTGCTCAGCGGGAAGTCTGCTTCTCCTTCTGACCCTCTCCCCTCTTGTGCTTTCTCTCTCTCAAATAAAGAAATAAGGTCTTAAATTTAAAAAAAAAAAAGCCTTCCTTATCCTTTCATGTATTTGTATATTATCAGTGTGGACTCACAAATTCCCCCCCAGTGGTATTTTTATGGTCAAATTGTCCCATTTTTGGCCATTGTGAGTTCCTTCAGGCTGGTCCCTGTGTTTTTATAATGTACACGCACCTGCTTTTTTTCTGATAGACTATTTTTTTAGAGCAATATTAAGTTCACAGCAGTTGTAGAGATTTCCCATAAACCCTGGTCCCCACTCATGGATAACCTTCTCCATTATCAACATCCCTCACAAGAATGGTGCATTTATTACAACTAAGGAACCTCTATTAACATCATCCAGAGTTTGTTATTTATATTAAGGCCCACTTTTGGCGTTGTACATTCTGTGGGTTTGAACAAATATGACATGTACTCATCATTGTGGTATAGACAGAATCGTTTCACTGCCCTAAAAACCCTCTGTGCTCTGCCTATTCACTCCTCACCTCCCCCACCCCCTTTATTTTTCTTGAGTACTTCCTTTTTTTGGTATATCATGATGCTGAGCTTATCTATACCTATCTTGTCCTAGCCTTGGAATCAGCCGTTTCTCCGAGGAGCCCTGCTTAGTGGGATAGTAGTATTAGAAACTTAAATCTGCATAGTGCATACACTCTTTGCTCTTCAGCCCTTTCAGTGAAAAGAAAAGGAAATATATGTATGTATTATATACGTAATGTATATATGTATGTAGACATATGTATATGTATCTACATACACGTGGGCATAAACACACATTAATTAAAACTGTTAAACCGAAGCTGTAATAAGAACAAACCCTGTGACATCATTGAGTATTTTTTCATTGAGCAAACATGTACTGAGTAACCTAGAAAATGTTAGAGACTGGAGATGTTTTTATGAACAAGACAGGGTTCCTGCCCTCACAGTAGGTAGATAAGACAGCTAGTCGTACAGATGATTTCAGTGTGCCCCTTTGTAGTTGAAATTGCATATATATGTAGCCATTAGAAGAAGTGATCCATATTCCAAGCAGAGAACACTGGGGTAGTGGTTGCCTAGGGGTTTTCACCTTTGTTTGCCTTTGTGGACAAACTAAAGAAGTTTATTATGGCTGAGAAAGTATCGAGATAAGGTTATACATCACCAGATAGGCAATTTGAGTGCATATATGAAAACATTTTGTAATTTACTTTTCTGTAATGTAGTTCATGTTAATCCATTTTATTTACAGGGATGAAAAGTTTCATGAGAGCCTTCTACTGTAGGGACTATATCATTCAACTTTATATCTCCAGTACTTAGCAAGGTGGATGGCGGGAAATGGGCCCTCAGACGTTCAGTGGTATTTAGAATGCTTTGGTGAAATTATGGTTGACATGTCTGCAGGTTAACTTGGTCTATAGAACTATTGAAGAACTAGTCTTGCAGTCAGACTGCCCACATTGAATCCCAGCTCCACTCCTTTATAAGTTGATTATTTGAGTTATCTCTCTAAGCCTCAGTTTCCTGGCCTATAAAATTGATATAATAGTATATATCATAGAGGAGTTGTGAAGATTAAGTGAGGTAATTCATTTTAGTATGCTTGGTATAGTGCCTAGTAGATGATAAATGCTCTATAATAGTTATGGGTTATTACTCCATATGGTAGTTTTATCAAAAAAGGCGATGGGGAGGCAAGAAGGAATAAATGCCCCTGCTTTCCCCAAAAAAAGAAAAGAAAAAAAAAAGATTGGTTCACTTAGCAAACTTAATTCATTTTCTTTTTTTAAGATTTTATTTGGCGGGGGTGAGGGGCAGAGGGAGAAAGAGAAACCCAAGCAGACTCTGCGCTGAGCACAGAGCCCAACGTGGGGCTTGATCCCATGACCCCAAGATCACGACCCAAGCCGAAACCAAGTTGGATGCTCAACCGACTGTGTCACCCAGATGCCCCTAGCTGACTTAATTCTTTTTTTTCTTTTTTTTTTTTTTAAGATTTTACTTATTTATTCATGAGAGACAGAGAGAGCGAGAGGGAGGCAGAGGGAGAAGCAGGCTCCCAAGGAGCAGGGAGCCCGATGCGGGACTCGATCCGAGGACCCTGGGATCATGACCTGAGCCGAAGGCAGACGCTTAACCATCTGAGCCACCCAGGCGCCCATGTATTAAAATTTTAAAATTGACTTTGTTATTTGCACTTTCAGTATTAGTATAACATATAGGCAGTTATCTTTCCAGCCACTTTACCAGTCTTATATTTAGCTTTTTCAGTAAAGTAGAAATAAGTAATCTCCCTCACAGGGTTTTTGTGAGGAGTAAATGTAACATGTAAACAAAATGTTTTGAAATAGCAAAGCAGTGTGCGAACATAAAGTATTATTTTAGGTCTTTAAGACCACCATTCACATTGTCTTTTTCTTCCTTTTGTTTTGCCCAAAATCTGTGAAAAACACAAGATGTTCCTTAGAATTATTCAGTGTAATAAACTGTAAATATTAGGATTTTAGAACCAAAAAGAAACGAAATCCTATAGTAAAATCTAACCTCATGACTGGCCGCCTTCTGTTCATTCTGTTCTTAACTACTTTCCTTGTTTTCCTGTTGTTTTTAAGGTATTATCTTCCATAGTTCTTAGTTTACAGTTCTACCCAGGCATTTTTTTTCCCAAATACAGAAGCCTTCTTGATCAGATGGGTGTCCTCTGCATTTGAGTCTTTTTTAGGAGATGGTGAAATTTTATTGGCTGTAAGATTATTGGACAATGAGGCACTTAAAATTATATCCTCCAAAAAGAATATTTTACACTGACAGGCTGGAACCAGATATACTACAGCTTGCCCCCACACATCTTTCTTTGGTGTAGCCATCTGTGACTCTAGTTCTGGTTCTGAATGCTGTGCTCCATAGCTAGCATAACTTTGCCACCCTAAAGGCATACCCTTATATGAGCGCAGACTTCTTTGGCCTAAGAACCTGTTTTATTCTGCTTAACATTATGAAACCTTACAGAGTTGGCCCTTGAACAACTAGGGTTTGAACTGCAGATTTTTTCTATGGTATGTAAATGTATCTTCCTTATAACTTTCTTAATATTTTTTTCTCTAACTTATTTACATATATAAAATGTGTTATTTTGTATGTTAATTTACATTAATGTAAATATATGACTATTTATGTTATCAGTAAGGCTTCCAGTCAGCAGTAGGCTATTAGTAGTTAAGTTTTAGAGGAGTCAAAAGTTACATGTGGATTCTCGATTGTGTGGGGTATCAGTGCCCCTAACCCCCACGTTCAGGGCTCAACTGTATTAATTTTGCAGTGATTGACAACTCTTACTGTTTCCAGACCCTAGGCGCAACTTTTGAAGACTTTGTAGATAAGATAATGATGAAATGGCAGGTAGTCCATTATTGAGGGAAACATGGGAGTTCGTATTGTTGGCAACAAAATTTCACATCATGGTCAAGAATCTCAACTATTTTGAGAAATTATTTTGTCAACCAGGTTTAATAAGAATTAATAGTTTATTGTTGATAGGAATTACAGCATTCTTAATCCTTTGTAAATCATTTCTCTGGCTAACATGGATTTCTTATTATAGGAGTTGTTTTCCTAAGTTTGCAAAAAAAAAAAAGTCTTTAAATGCATTTCCTCATTAGTTATTGTGGTAAAATTGGGGTGTGTTCCTTAAGTTAGAGATATTTTTGAAATTAATTATCTTCCATATCCTTTTTTCTGGGCAGCAGTAGATAGATACCTGTGACAACCATTGCTATCTCTTCCACCATACTCATACTATTTTTTCCCCCTGAAATTAAGATTCGTAAGGTCACCTGGCCCGAGGAGGTAAAAAGAAACTACTGCCCTAAATAGGGACCCCTGGGTGGCTCAGTCATTAAGTGTCTGCCTTCAGCTCGGGTCATGGTCCTGGGGTCCTAGGATTGAGCCCTGCACTGGGCTCCCTACTCCGTGGGAAGCCTGCTTCTCCCCCTCCCACTCCCCCTGCTTGTGTTCCCTCTCTCTCTGTCAAATAAATACTGAAAAAAAAAAAAAAAACAAAAACAGCTAATGGGGCAATTTTCAGCTTTTTTAGGTACCACACTTCTGTCAGATGCTTCTCAGTACTAAGAAATTGGAAGGTATACTGTGCTTTCGTTGTAAGCAACAAACCAACTTGGGCTAACTTTAGCAAAGGGAAATTTATTGAATGTCAGAGGAGTTCACAAGAGTGAGAAAAGTCACACTTGGAATTGACCAAGGACTGAGGCAGCTCTGAAGGGCTTTCTAGGAAGCTACAGATTGTTACAGGATGTACTATAACAATTTAAATTCTTAGAAGGGAGCATGGAGCTGGCCTGGCTTCAGTTGAAGTCTCCCATTTAGCTGGGGAGGTTGCCTAGACTATCCAGTGGGTGGGGGACATGTAATTCCTCAGAAGAAAGTTAGGGTGCTATTAGGAAAGGGAAAATGGATCCTAGGGTAGCCAAAACACAACAAATACTTAGTGGGTCATTTCCACCTTACAGTGGAACATGGCCTTGGAGAGGCAAGGTGGCGGAATCAGACCTCAGGATTGTGGTGGGGTTGTCATGGGTTTGGTAACTTGACCATGATAAAAATCACATATCACACAATTTCCACATTTAAAGTGGCTCAGTCGTTAAGCGTCTGCCTTAGGCTCGGGTCATGATCCCAGGGTCCTGGGATCGAGCCCCACATCGGGCTCTCTGCTCAGCGGGAAGCCTGCCTCTCCCTCTCCCACTCCCCCTGCTTGTGTTCCCTCTCTCTCTGTGTCTCTGTCTGTCAAATAAATAAAGTCTTTAAAAAAATAAAAATAAAAAAAAGTATACAATTAAGTGGTTTTTAGTATATTCACAGTTGTGCAAATCAATTTTAGAACACTTTCACTAAAAAGAAACTGCTTTAGCAGTCTCCCCCCTCATTTTCCCCTAGCCCTAACCAACCACTAAGCTACTTTCTGTCTCTATGGATTTGCCTTTTCTGGACATTTCATATAAATGGAGTCATATATGGTTTTTTTGTGAGTGACTTCTTTGACTTAGCATTTTTTAGGGTTCATCCATGTTGTAGCATGTATTAGTACTTCTTGTCTTTGTATTGCTGAATAATAATTCCATTGTATGGCTATACTACATTTGGTTTATCAGTTGATAGGGTTGTTTCTACTGCTAGCTGTTTTGAATAGTGCTATGAACATTCACATACAAGTTTTTGTGTGGGAATGTTTTTATTATAAAACAAAAATACCTAACTTGAAAGGATATAAATAACAAAGTATCTGAATCAGCACACAGTTTTTAGTTTTTAGCTTCCTACCTTCTTTCTTTTCTCCCTGGTAGCTCCCATGATTTCCTCTTGGGTTTCACAGTTGTCTGAGCCTGACTTGAATTCTCTTTCATCATATTACATAATCTTCCTAGCAAACAGTGGTAAGAGACAGTGTGGATGTGTTGAATTCCCTGACTGCTCACCATATGGGGCAAAATATCAGTGTATCTTAACTTAGAGACTAGCTTTACTTACTTTTTTTTTTTTAAAGAAACCTTATCTTTAAACAGTTTCTATAGAGCATAAACCCTATCAGAGAGTGCAAGGGAATAGAAGTTAGTGGTCTTAATCTAAGAAGGTGAACCCAAAATGGGAATTAGGATACCCTTAAGCTAGTTCTAACCTGCCTCACTTCATTCAAAAGTTTTATTTTTTTTTTTTAAGATTTTATTTATTTGAGAGAGAGAGAATGAGAGAGAGAGAAAGCACATGAGGGGGGGAGGGTCAGAGGGAGAAGCAGACTCCCTGCTGAGCAGGGAGCCTGATGCGGGACTCGATCCCGGGACTCCAGGATCATGACCTGAGCCGAAGGCAGTCGCTTAACCAACTGAGCCACCCAGGCGCCCAAAAGTTTTATTCTTTTAAAGAACCTGACTTGAGAAGTCATTGGGAGGCCCTTGGAGACCACCTAGCCTTTTATTCTGCTATAGAACTGAGTAGTGTGCAAGTAGCCTATTTAAAAACCATGGAAGAAAATGAACCCATGGGGGTAATAAGCCCCCAGAGCAACTGTAGATTAACAGTCGACTCAAAGTAGGAAGGAAGAGATTAAGACCCAAAGGGGCAAAGCCAAGGATTTTTTCGTTTGGCCTGCTTTATTATAATCAGACTGTTTAATGCTGGTTATAGGAACAGAAGGTAACAAGAGTATTGTCATTGGACCATTTTTACAATTCTGGGAGCTGTGTTTCTTTTTCTGATCATGTGGAACCCTTCTGACCCCTGTGATGGGTTCTAGGTAGGATGAGTATTATGGTGGAAAATGCAAGTCATGATGCTTATTAGATGTTGCTGTAATAACGATTTTAAAGTGTTAGAGATAGTTCTTTTGGTCATTAGCTTAAGTATAGAAATGATGTTACAGTGATTATGAATCTCATTCCTAATTTACTTTCATAATTCTTTGGTTTTAGAAATTAAAATTAAAAATTCTAGTTTTAGAAATGGAAATGTTCTTATTCCTCCCTCTTTATATCTCTTCTGCCTATATATGTGTATGTGTATATGTGTATTTAATTAACAGTGATTTGGGAGAATCCTTTGCTATTGCTTAGGTAGCTTGTCCTAGTAGGAAATATTACCTTTGCAAAACACACATGACAAAGAAAGCTAAATGTGAAAATGAAAAGTCACGCTCTGATGTGACCGTGGATTAAGATAACTGGAATAGAATTGAGCCTCCAATTGAGGACATTTCAGGACAGAGAAGTTGGATGTGAGCCATTGACATTGTGAGCTTATATGATACAATAAGTCAGATAGGACCTGAAGTTAAACTTTTCCAGTTGATTCCTATTTTTTGCGATGATGAGTTGTCAAAGCTGCAGTTTTTCATTGTGGTTAAATTGGCTTACTTGTCTCAAAACGTACAGTCTTCCTTTGTATTGTTCGTGCCATTTTTTTCTCCCACTTTTTCATTATGAAATGTCCTTCACTTTTTTTTCCTGTTTATTCAAATCCTATTTGTGTTAGCCCAGGTTCCTCTTCTTTGTTTTCTTTGCTGTACGTGCCCAGCTTCCTTAGACCTACACATTCTCACACATACAAATCCATATAGTTTTTATTACATTGGGATACAGTTTAATAATACACTATGAGCAGTTTCATAAATACTGGTTGATAATGATGGTGATGTTGACTGATGATTTACTTGGTCTCTGCCTAGTCTTATAAAATGCAAATGTGGGACACTTGAAAGCTGTACCAAAGAGGTATACCTCCAGTATATTTTAGAGAATAATTTGCTTATGTACTGTTTTTATTCACAAGTAATTTGCATCTTCTTGTCTCTTAGGAGGAGAGCATTCCCATTGCTTTATCTGGTAGGGATATCTTAGCTAGAGCAAAAAATGGAACAGGCAAGAGCGGTGCCTACCTCATTCCCTTACTTGAACGGCTAGACCTGAAGAAGGACAATATACAAGGTTAGTTTGTTTAAACTAAAAATGGCTGTTTTACTTTGGAGTTGTGTGGAAGATATTATCATTTCTTTTTATAATTTACATAATCTGGGGTTAGTATTTGGCCCAACTGTCTTATAAAGTACCCAGCTTTTGGGCGCCTGGGTGGCTCAGTCGTTAAGCATCTGCCTTCGGCTCAGGTCATGATCCCAGGGTCCTGGGATCGAGTCCCACTTCGGGCTCCCTGCTCGGCGGGAAGCCTGCTTCTCCCTCTCCCACTCCCCCTGCCTGTGTTCCCTCTCTCGCTCTCTCTCTATTATTTATAAATAAATAAAATCTTTAAAGAAAAAAGAAAGTACCCAGCTTTTTAAAAAGATTTCTATTTTCAGAGGAGTTTTACATATTACACAGTTTTGATAGTATTCCCGTGAAATAGGCAAAATAAGTATTGCCTTATAGATAGGAAAGCAAAGATCATGAAGTTGTCCGACTTTGCTACTTACAAGGTGTGGAACTGAATTGTTTCTTGGGGCACCTGCATGTCTGCAAGAGCTCATGAACGTTTTCCTGTATAAAAGCCTTGTGGTTCTGGAATTTTTAAGAGCTTAGTAGGGAAGAAACAAGTTTCCATAGTTGTATGCAAAGTAAGCTTATAGTTAAATTTTGACCTCTAAAGCTTTTTCTGAAATTTTCATAAATTGATCTTGATCTGTAATCATTTCTCCCATTTTCCGTTTACCTATATTCATGTGATGTAAATGGAACCTGGGCAGCAGGAGTTTCCTATTCAGGTGTTTAGTGAATCCCTTACTGAAATATTAAATTAATAAACCTTGAGCTAATGGTTGCCAAGTCAAAGAACCCTTTAAAGGTTTGTAACTAAGGAGTACCAGGTTTATAAAGCAGTGTTGCTGAGGAAAAGTCTAAAGCTAGAACACTGTAATGGGTTCTTTTTTTTTTTTTTGTAAAGGAGATTTACTTATTTACCTTTTCACAATTAGGCTTATTATGATTCAACTTTTTAATATGTCCTGAGCATCTAGATTGCAAGGGGCAGTATTTCTGTAGCTTATTACACTCTTAAAATACGTTTCTTTTTTTCTATTTTCCAGCAATGGTGATTGTTCCCACTAGAGAACTTGCTCTACAGGTCAGTCAAATTTGCATCCAGGTCAGCAAGCACATGGGAGGGGCCAAAGTGATGGCAACCACAGGAGGAACCAATTTACGGGATGACATAATGAGGCTTGATGACACAGGTAGGAAATGATTAAATGTGGCCTAGCTCTCCAAGTGTAATTACAGACAGGGGCGTTTCCTGAACTTACTAAAAGTTGTTTTTAAGAATTAAGGACCAGGGGCGGCAGCTGGGTGGCTCAGTCAGTTAAGCATTTGCCTTTGGCTTAGGTCATGATCCCTGGGTCCTGGGATCCAGCCCTGCGTTGGGCTCCCTGCTCAGTGGGAGCCTGCTTCTCCCTCTCCCTCTGCCTGCCTGCTTGTGCTCTCTGTCAAATAAATAAATAAAATCTTAAAAAAAAAAAAAAAAGACTTAACGATCAGAAACACTGCCGTAGAAAAATGAATAAAGGAAATGACCATTCAAAAAAAAAATTTGATAGTAATTGAAAGGATATTCAACCTTGTTGGTAATTTTTTTAATGTAAATAAAAATAGATTGATATTGTATCTGTCCGATTGGCAAGGCTAAAAAAATATTAGTAACCAATAATAACTTTGAGAAGAAATAGGCTGTCTTGCAGTGTGAGGGTATAAATTGATAGGATCTTTATGGTGGGCAGTTTGGCGTTGTGTTTTGAAATTATAAATGTGTATTTTCAATAATCTTTTCCTGAAGAAATACTAGGCAAATAAAGGGTTACTGCAGTGTGGTTTGTAGTACTGAAAAATTGGAATATCCTAAATGTCAGAGGGTTAAATACGTTGGGGTATAGTCTGAGTGGAATTCCACAAAGCTCTTAAACAGTGAAGCTGATCTGTATTTATTTTCATTGAGTTCTCCATGATACATCATTGAGTGAAAAAAGATAAGACAAGCATGAAATCCCCTTATGTAAAATTATACATAAAGTTTGAGTTAGAATTTTATATATGGTTGTCATTTGCTAATTACTATATACTTCATATTGCACGGTTATTTAAAATTATTATCTCATTTCATCCTTATAACAATCTTCTGAAGACCATTGCTCTAGTTTAGAGGCAAGCAACTGTATGAGATGCCTGGTATATCTTTGTTATTCATTGGGGATGGTTTTAAGACAAGTATTCCCCCCTTATTTGGAGCAGGTGATTTAGGAAGCTATTAGCCTGCCCCATGTAGGAGTGAAACAAGTATTCTCTGACCAACCTAAGATGAAATGAAAATCCGTGTCTTGAAACACATCTTTGCCTGTATTATTCCTGCCTCTACAAGTTTGTGATGAAATATGTACGATAAACCTTTACTGTATCCTCTTTGCCCAAGCTAAAATGAATGAGAATATATATATATATATATTTTTTAATCTTGTGTAGTGCACGTGGTGATAGCTACCCCTGGAAGAATCCTGGATCTTATCAAGAAAGGAGTAGCAAAAGTTGATCATGTCCAGATGATAGTATTGGATGAGGTAATGTCTCTTCATTTCTTTGTTTATAACTGCCAGTGAATAAAGCAAAAGCTCTTTGTGTTCATGAACCTCTAGTAAATGCATGACTCTTGTCAATTCAAACTAAATCACTTATAAAACAAAACATGTTTGCCCTTTAAAGGCAATAGATGGTAGGCATTTTTAGGAGTAGTTCAGCCTAGTTGTCTTTTTCTTAGGGATGCCAGATTGTAAGTTTTGTTTTTATTTTTCAAGAAAAGGAGTTGTTGAATATCTCAAAGTCAAGTTCATTCTAAGTCTTTTTCCAATCAGTGATACATCTTAAAAAGCATCTAATGTCTCTAATCCCTCATTTAGTATATCCTACTTTGTATTGTTTTTTTTGTCTCTGGTGTATTTATCATCTCATTAGGTTTTAAGTGCCTTTTAAGAACTTACTGGACTCTACAGTTATTGGATCTGGCAGTGTTTTTATACATACACTGTATCAGTGTTAATGTTTTGAAATAAAGTTATTTTTCTCTTTGGTTTGTGTTTTAGATAACTAGATCAGGTCGATCATAGTCTAATTCAGACAGGTTTTTTATCTTTGAGTAAGGAGCGAGAATGTTTATTAGTCACTATGTGCTAGCACATGTTTTTTCATTTGCTTTTCACAACCACCCTGTAAGGTAGCAGTAATTTTAAAGTTGTGGAAACTGAAGTATTGGGTGGTTAAATAACTGAAGTGTATTGGGTGGTTAAATAATGTGCCAACATAGTTAATAAGTGAAGGAGGCAGGATTTCAACCCAGGTAGTTTGACTCTGCAGATTGTACTCTAAACCACGTACTGCCTCTAATGGAAATCACATTAAAATTTTGTTAGGGGAACAAGGACTGTTATCTGTCTAGGGTTTTCTCTTCCCTCTAGAATACGGTATTATAGATTTTCCCCCTTTTGAATCACTGCAAATGTGTTTTGGTGCCTTTGGAGTAGGGAGTGTCATAGAGTATGGGTTACAGCCAGGAATATTCCCTGAATGCCCCTGCGGGGTAATGCCTTATTAACCTTGAACACGGATTGTTTTTGAAATTGTCTTTCCTTTGTACTGCAGGCAGATAAGTTGCTGTCACAGGATTTTGTGCAGATAATGGAGGATATTATTCTCACGCTACCTAAAAACAGACAGATTTTATTATATTCTGCTACTTTCCCTCTTAGTGTACAGAAGTTCATGGTGAGTATAAATCTGTACTTGGAAGCAGTGCCATTCATTCTGTTGCCCACGAGTATACCTTTATTCATAATTACATCTTGTTATCAGTTTATGCTGATTATTTCACATTTTTGGCTTTCCTGCCAGCTGATCAATTAAGGTTTCTTGTGCATAATTTAACTGTTTTTTTTTTTTAAACAGTAATTTGATCAAATTCTTTATTCACTTAGCCTTTGGTGTCAGGCCGACATACAGCCATTGATATACTGGATAAATTGATTACATTGTAATTCTGTATACAAAGTACAAAATAGGAATTTAGCTACATATCTGAATGTTAGATTTTCTTTTATATGGTAACTTATTTCTTCTGTCTAGATTAGATTATTTATACTCTGCGTGCCTTTTAAGCAAGAGTTGATCAGAAATGTATGGGGGATATATTTCAAGTTTAAGAGATATGCTCTGCTTTTTTAATTATATGACTTTTCTTTTTTTTCAGAATTCCCATTTGCAGAAACCCTATGAGATTAACCTGATGGAGGAACTAACTTTGAAGGGAGTAACCCAGTACTACGCCTATGTAACTGAGCGCCAAAAAGTACACTGCCTCAACACACTTTTCTCCAGGGTAAGTAATAGGCTTCAGTTGCTGAATATTACCCATTACTTAACCCCCAGAAAACAGCTGTGTCTGTTTTCCCACCATTTTCAATGTAAAAATAGTCCATTGCTTTTCCTAAAAGGTAGTTCTGGTTGTTGATCTGAAGTCGATACTGTATGATTGACATCAAAGACATTTTTAATTTAATTATAAGATAATTTGACCTTAATTATAGTCGATCCTCATTATTTGCATATTATGTATTTGCAAATTCGGCTACATGCCAAAATTTGTAACCCTACAATCAATACTCAAGTGCTTTCGAAGTCATTTGTGGATACTAGTAACACAATAGAAAATACCAGGTACTCATATTCCCAGCTGAGATTGAACAGAGTGACACATTGCCTTGTTTCAGCTCTCATAAATGTCTTTTTCACAGTCTGTGCCACATTAATGCCACATTTTTTGCATTTTTGTGTTTTTGTTTTGTTTTGTTTTTTATTTCATGGTTTAAAATGGCTCCAAAGCTTAGTGCTAAAGTGCTGTTCATTGCTTCTAAGCACAAGAAGACTGATGTGCTTTGCAGAGAAAAGGTGTTTTAGATAAATTTTGTACAGACAGGAATTACAGTGTTGTTGGCCATGAGTAAATAAGGTGTCTTTAAACAGCAACACATAAAACAAGGTTATCTGTTGATTAATTGATGAGAAGTTGTGACTTAGAGGCTCTCAGGAACCTTCCCCTGTATCTCCTTAAAAGCAGTGGTTCTATATTCATGTTTTCAGTGTTTGTAGCAACTTTATAGAACAGAATTATTGCAAATGATGAGAATTGAATGTGTTTCAATCATGTTGGCAATTATGTGGCTCTTATTAAGCATACTCTTCTACAATAAAATTTATAATTTATCTGCAACTATTAAATGAGTAGTATTTACAATATTTACAGTTTTGCATCTCTTGTATCATGAGATTCTAAGTCTTAGATCATGTTTTTTAGCATTTGTCAGTATTTTCAAGATTTGGCAAAGTAAATGAATGTTTTTGTTTTTCTTTCTCACATATCCCCCCCGTCCCCCGCCCCCCGCTCAGCTTCAGATAAACCAGTCGATCATTTTTTGTAACTCCTCTCAGCGAGTTGAATTGCTAGCCAAGAAGATTTCTCAACTGGGTTATTCTTGCTTCTATATCCATGCTAAAATGAGGCAGGTGAGTATAGAACTAGAACTCGTATGTGGATTTTAAAAATCTTTTAAGTATTTCTTGGATTTTTGTTTTGTTTCAGTGCTTCTCTATATGCCCTAAGTTTAAGAATAAATTATTCCTTAGTAGGCAAGGGACCTTTCATTTTAACCGCTGGGGTTCAGCTTTCTAACTATAAAACACATACTCTTAAGCTCACAAGATTGTTAGGAAGATTGACATAATGTATAAAATCAGTACTTTGTCAAGCATGATACAAATATGTGATTTTTATTCCCTTCTTTCCCAAGTAATGTAGATTTGCACTGTTTAATACAGTAACCACTGGTCTCATGTGGCAATTTAAGTGAGTTAAAATTAAATAAAATTTAAAATTTAGTTCCTCTGTTACACTAACCACATTTCAAGTGCCATGTTACATGTGACTAGCAGCTACAGTTTTGGAAAGTACAGATATAGAACATTTCTATCATTGCAGAAGGCTCTATTGGACAACACTCCTAAAATTTTAATTTATGTACCTCTTCAGCCCATATTTTTTTCTTTATTTGCCTTTAGGATGCAATCTCTCTAAATTTCAGAACTTGATTTAACAGTTTAAATAATAAAAAAAAAACAGTTTAAATAAATTCAGAACCATAAAAACAACATTTGTGTTGTGTGTGGTAGTTAAACATTGAAATTTTGTGAAAATGGTTTCTGAAGACTAACAGATTAAGAATTTGAGTTAATCAGCTCAACTTTGGTTTTCAGAGAAGCTTGATAATGGATCAGATACCACCACGTAGACCCTAGTATTAGAAATTGTCACAGGAAATTAATGTGTTAAGCTGCAGAGAATATTTCAGACTGGAAGAACGTTGCTTTGAAAGGAAAGACCAGTTTGCCAGATGCTAGATTTGTCACTTGTGTCAGAGTCCGTTATGCATGTGTTTTCATTTTTTTTTAATTGAAAAGTAAATTTTTGGGGCACCGGGTGGCTCAGTTGGTTAAGCATCTCTTGATATTGGCTCAGGTCATGATCTCAGGGTGGTGAGATCGAGCCCCATGCTTGGTGGGGAGAGTCTGCTTGAGATTCCCTCTATCTGCCCTGCGTGCTCACTCACAAATTTAAAAAAAAGGAAAGTAAATTTTTGTTTTTGCATACATTAACTAAAATAGTCAATGATTTGGTCAAGCCAAATTTTTGCCATCTTCTGTTTGAAACATTTTAAAAATGGATACACAAAAATATGGTGAAATTTGTCACTTTAATTAAAATTCATTTCAGCAAAAAGGATAATATCCTTAACAGTTAAGATAAATGCTGAATAGGGGCACCTGGGTGGCTCAGTCAGTTAAGTGTCTGCCTTCGGCTCAGGTCATGATCCTGGGGTCCTGGGATCAAGCCCCACATTGGGCTCCCTGCTCAGCGGGAAACCTGCTTCTCCCTCTCCCACTCCCCCTGCTTGTGTTCCTGTTCTCGCTATCCTGTTTGTCAAATAAATAAATAAAATCCTTAAAAGAGAGAAATGCTAAATAAAGGTATGGGTAGGTATTTTTGTTTTGTTTTTTAAAGATCTTATTTATTTATTAGAGCACGAGCAGGAAGGAGAGGGGAGAAGCAGGCTCCCCACTGAGCAGGTAGCCTGACATGGGGCTCGATCACAGGACCCCAGGATCATGACCTGAGCTGAAAGCAGACGCCTAACCAACTGAGCCACCCAGGCACCCCTTGTTTTGTTTTATAGGTAGGCTCCATACCCAGCGTATAGCCCGAGTGAGATCAAGACTCAGATGCTTGGGGCGCCTGGGTGGCTCAGTCGTTAAGCATATGCCTTCGGCTCAGGTCATGATCCCAGGGTCCTGGGATTGAGCCCCACATGGGGCTCCGTGCTCGGTGGGAAGCCTGCTTCTTCTTCTCCCACTCTCCCTGCTTGTGTTCCTTCTCTCACTGTGTCTCTCTCTGTCAAATAGATAAATAAAGTCTTTAAAAAAAAAAAAGACTCAGATGCTTAACTAACTGAACCACCCAGGCGCCCCCATGGATGTTTTCATTGCTTATTAATTCCCATGGGAAACTAATTTATGATTGACTTTTTTTGTTTTTAACTTATGGGTATTCATTCATCTCTCATTTGTATAAATTTGGGGTATGCAAAACTTTGGATTGGAGAAATTAGTGATGAGAAATTTAGGACTGTGCATATATGAGTTTTTAAAGAAATCAAATGCATTGCTTTGTTCCTAGGAACATCGAAATCGTGTATTTCATGATTTCCGAAATGGCTTATGCCGCAATCTTGTTTGCACTGGTAAGTATTTCCTTTACCCGTGTTTTTCTCCCTGGTTCAGCTCTCCTTTTTCTGTCCATATCTCCCAACAGAGTCTTTGACAAGAGTTCAGCTCACCCTAAAGCCATTTCTGGAATTTCTGAAGTTGAGAATGAGCTATAGTTAATTCCTGAAATTAGTTTCCATATCTGAAACTGCAGAATACTTGTTACTGGCACTCATACCTCATCTGTCTTTTAAACTAGTGGAATTTATGTGTTTTCTGAATAATTTTAGCATACAGGAATGAGTTATATGTACCGTGTGCAAAATAAATTACATTAAGAAACTATATTTTGCAAGTTATTTATTGTGGTCTTTTAATTTTTTTTGGCAGAAACAGACTAGTCTGTATTTTGGTGTATTTCAGTACATGAAGAACAAATTGGGGGGGGGGCAGGTGGACAGTCAGATCAGACAAAGCAAATGGATTGAGTATCCTCCCATCTCTACACTGGAAATACAATCTTAGTATTGGTATGAGATTAATCATCTAAACTAGGCTTCTGGGTGGAGAGAAGAGCCTGGATTTTTTTTTTTTTTTTTTTGAGGTATACACAAAAATAGAGTAATTATAAGGATATTCAGTGAATTTTTGCACACATACACACCCATATTACTAGCACCCAGATCAAAATTTTAGAATACTATACAATTTGGATTTTTAAGAATACTGCTGTAGGGGCGCCTGGGTGGCTCAGTCATTAAGCGTCTGCCTTCGGCTCAGGTCATGATCCCAGGGTCCTGGGATCGAGCCCCGCATCAGGGTTCCTGCTCCGCGGAAGCCTGCTTCTCCCTCTCCCACTCCCCCTGCTTGTGTTCCCTCTCTCACTGTGTGTGTCTCTGTCAAATAAATAAATAAAATCTTTAAAAAAAAAAAAAAGAATACTGCTATAGAAATAAACTCCAAATTTATACTAGCAGAATATTGAATTTGCTAATTTATAAGAACCAAAACAGGGCTTTCCGATATCCTGAGTGTTTCCAGTTTATCTTGTTTCTCTGCTTTATATCTAAAAGGACATTTAATACAGCTGTGAATTAAGGTATGTTTATCAGTACTTTTTTTTTTTAAAGATTTTATTTATTTGATAGAGATGACAAGTAGGCAGACAGGCAGAGGGAGAGGGAGAAGCAGGCTTCCCGATGAGGGGCTTGATCCCAGGACACTGGGATCATGACCTGAGCTTAAGGCAGATGCTTAACCAACTGATCCACCAAGGCACCCCACTTTATCAGCACTTCTAAATTTTGTATTGAAGTACTCAAATATAAAGTAATCTGATTTGGTGGAAAGGATACTAGACTAGAATTTGAATATTGGGGCTCAGGTCCTACCGTTTTTACTTGTAATCATCAAATCATTCTCTTATGCCTTTTTTTATTTGTAAGATGGGAATGCCTTAAAGTGAATTCACAAATATCTGTTGTTTATTCATTCAAAAATAGTTTTTGATATTCAACATATATTTATTTACTCTTTGCCAGGTATATAGCTTGGTGCTAAAAAAAATACATGTTACTCCTCAGTTTTATATCATGTATATTTTACCACAATTAAAAATTTTTAAATATATACACACTTTCTGCACTTAGGGAGCCTGTAGAAGAGGAACCTAGTTCATTGGTGAAATGTTGAGTTAAGCAAATTCAGAATGTGCAAACAGAACAGTATTTAGTATGTCATTAAATAAGTACTGAATAACATAGGTCTATAAAGTGTATAAATAAATACATGCGAAGTATCACCGTTTACTTAGAGGAGCAGTGGTTTATTTTTTTTATTTTTTTATTTTTTAAATTTATTTATTAGAGAATGAGAGATAGCACGAGAGGGAAGAGGGTCAAAGGGAGAAGCAGACTCCCTGCTGAGCAGGGAGCCCGATGTGGGACTCGATCCCGTGACTCAGGATCATGACTCAAGCCGAAGGCAGTCACTTAACCAACTGAGCCACCCGGACACCCAAGGAGCAGTGGTTTAATCAGATAAAAAAGATAACATTAAGAGTCTAAGATAGGCCCTGCAACCTTTTTCTTTAAAGTGCCAGATAGTAGATACCATTTGGTCTCTTGTTACAAATTTCTCAGCTCTGCCATTCCAGCTCAAAAGCACACTTAAACAGTACATGAACAAATGGGCATGGTCCTGTGACAGTAAAACTGGATTTACAGAAACAGGCTTTAGGCTGGATCTACAAGGGAATAAAAGTAATTTGCAAATGTGAGGTACGTGTAGTAAGTAATCCTAAATTTTCATAGGAAAGGAAATTAACGTGATCTGAGACGAGGTGGAATTGTAATTGGCTCTATTAACTAGATAAGTTTTAGACTTGCAGAAGGAGTTTTAAGTTAGGGGACTGGCATCAAATGTGATCCATAGAGGGCTTCAAGAAGGTAACAGTTAAGGAAGGATGAGTAGATGAATTTCATGGAGAGTAAGGTTTGAGGAAGAGATGTGTTAGAGAACTGTGTTAGGACCAAAGTATAGAGTGGAGGACCTTGTATGTCAATTTTAATTTTATCCAGAGGCAATTTAAAAGGATAAGTTATAAATTGAAAGCAGTATTTTAGAAATAGTGGTCACCATCATGGATTATTTTGGAGTATGGAGCTGATAGAAGCCTTGAAACCTAGTTGTTAGTCTGTTGTAATTGTCTTTACTTGTAGTTTTCTGAGCCTAAATTGGCATATAGTTACTGTGGGACTAGAAAAGAGAAGTGGTGACCTTGTGCTTGCCTCAGACTTGTAAATCATGTTGTAGAATGAAATGAATGAATTCAAAAAGTATAAATTACTACGAGTGGATTGCCTCTTTTTGAGATATTTTGGTTACACAAAGTTTTTAATCTATTTTAATCTTGGATTACATGCTAAAAAATAGATGAAAAGAAAATTACTCCTGAGACTCATTTATGAGCTTAGAATTTACCAGTCATTCTGACCTCTTGTATTTACAGTTATCTTAAACCATTTTTAAAAACTTTATGGGACTAGGAAAGGTAACTTGCTAGCGGAAAGTTATTTATGATAATGTGCATGAAAGGTAATGCTAGTAATTTGCAAGTGCATTTGAATTACTGAATGAAGTGACTAAAACTTAGGTTGCACTAGAAATACATGTTAAAGAGTATTACGGTACCAAGAAACATGCTTAAATTGAAAGATATGATGGAGATTCTTTCTTTCTCTTTTAAGATTTGTTTACCCGAGGTATTGATATACAAGCTGTGAATGTGGTAATTAACTTTGACTTCCCAAAGCTGGCAGAGACCTATCTCCATCGTATTGGAAGATCAGGTGAGGAAAAGGAAGATGTTCTTTCAAGACTGATTTCTAATTCTTGTAGAGCATTTAAGAAAAGTTAAAATAACTTTACTGTATGCTTAAATTGAGATAAAATTCACAGATGAGATCCTTAGTTTTCTCATTAGGTGGTTCAGTCTGTAACTACTGTTTAGTGTATGTATTTTGGCAACTTTTGACACAAATGAGTGTCTGTTTTGTCATTGGAAAAACGTAAAATAGGGTACTACTTTGGGCTTTGATACCTGAAGTTGTGTGTTTGAGGAGACCATAAGAAGTGGTTTTAAAAACTCAGAATGGCACTGAACAAAAACAAGCCTGTATGGTTTTGCCACTAATAAGTTGTACGTGCACATCAGTTCTATTTAACTCAAATTTTTATCAATGAAAAAATGTTTTTCATTTTTAGGTCGCTTTGGTCATCTTGGCTTAGCCATCAACTTGATCACATATGATGATCGCTTCAACCTGAAAAGTATTGAGGAGCAGCTGGGAACAGAAATTAAACCGATCCCAAGCAACATTGACAAGAGCCTGTATGTGGCAGAATACCACAGCGAGCCTGTAGAAGACGAGAAACCTTAACAAGCATGTGCGTACCTGGCAGAACCACTAAGTGAGCGTAGTGTTTAAATCAAGATCCTCTTTCCTGGAGGAAATTTGCTGTTGTACTGCATGTAATAGCAGTGATAGGGTAGAACACCTGTTGGCATAAATGACAGTAAACTGGACGTATTGCTTGAGTGAAGTTGTGGTCTCATTAGAGAATCTATAAATGCTGCTCTTGAATGAAGTTTTCCTGTATAATGTGATACATGAGCAGTACTTAAGACAAATCCAGACTTCCAAAATAATGAAAGCAAGGAATCTTTTTCAACAATTTGAATATGAAAATGTTTTTTTGTCTTTTCCTTTATCACTCAGTCATTTCTCTGTTGTTATCATCACTCTTAATTTCTGCTGGGCATCTTAATAAATCAGGTTAATTACCTGCAGTGCCTCATTGCCAAATGTGTAATCAGGTTGAGAGGGTAACTGCCTTTTTTTAAATGCCCAGTCTTGTTTCTTGCGCCACCCTCTTTCATTGTTTGGTGACTATTGGATTCTGGTAGTAATGCTCAAAAGAAGGCTCAACATAAAGAATACAGGCTTGTTTTGCAGCTTTTTCTAAGGAAAATGAAAATCTGTTTTATTTGAGAGATGGTAGCTTCCAAATTAGCAATAAGCATTTTACCTGTTACTCTTTTTTTTTTTTTTTTTAAGATTTTATTTATTTGAAAGGGCACAAGCAGGGGGACGAGCAGAGGGGAGAGGGACGGGCAGACTCCCTGCCAAGCTAGGAACCCTAGGATCCTAGGAGCTTAACCTCAGCCTAAGTCAGGTGATTAACCAACTGACCCACCCAGGCACCCCATTTATCTGTTACTCTTTCAAAGTTTCTGAGTTGCTCTTTTCACTTTAGTTTCTTTCTTTCTCCCCCCACCCCCCAAAAGGTCAAACAAAACCCTCAGACAAACATAAAAGTAGCCAATGTTTGCTGGTATCCTGGCAGACTGTCAAGTTTATGGAAGTTTAAAAAAAATTTGGGGGTGCCTGGGTCGGTCAGTTGTTAAGCGTCTGCCTTCAGCTCAGGTCATGATCCCAGGATCCTGGGATCAAGCCCCACATCAGGCTCCCTGCTCAGCAGGAAGCCTGTTTCTCCCTCGCCCACTCCCCCTGCTTGTGTTCCCTCTCTCGCTCTCTGTCAAATAAAATCTTTAAAAAAAATTTTTTTTTTAATTTTTCTTGATTTAATTGTTTTGGATATCAGAACTTTCAGGCTCTTGTTCTATCTCTGGAATGCCTAGCAGAAAATCCTTAATCCTAAATGGATTCTACAGCGGGCAAAGGCTTAGTAGAAGCCACTACAGAGAAACCATTTGGTTGGAGTTGTGAAAACCTAGGTATCCTGGTTCATATTGTTTTCACAAAAGTTAATTTTAGGTCTCTTCCTTATTTCTTTAGGCTTTGACAAACTACAGAAGGCTCGTTTGGATCTGTTGACACATCGTTTGGGGGGATGCTCTTCTCTTTGTGGGTTTTTCATCTTCTTTTTATTTTGGAACTATGAAGACTTAAAAGAGCTCAGACATTTTTTCTTTTTTTAACTGGTGAAGAGAAAAAGCTGAAAAGAAGGAATTTACCTTTTTGTTCCACTTGTTTGCACTGTGTGCTGACTGAACATTAGTTGCACTAACTGCTGGTTTTTAAAAAATGTTTTCTGGGGAAGGGGGACAAGGAAGGAGGAGAAAGAAGAGAAGGGGAGAAACCCTAAAAAGAGAAGAATCTTGATGAACACACAAGCTTGTCTACAATTTCAAAATTCTCCAACAGCTGACTCTTGAGTGCATTTCAACTTCTCCCTTATTACTCATCCGTTTTTTAAGCCTGAAGAGCTTATTACTTATTTGTGCGAAGTGCCTTATGCTATGAGACCATTCAGAATATCATCTTTTAGACACAGCCCAAGGAATCAACAATAGAAATTCTTTCTTTTTTTCTTTTCTCTTTTTTTTTTCCCCTGTCTTTTTAAATTTTTTGTCTTTTCATTTTGGTTTCAAGTTGAAGTCTCTCTCTTCCCTTTTTACCCGATACTCAAGCCCAGGGCTGGAAGATGACACATATTAGTAATGTTAAACATCATTCTATTTTTCTTTATGTGGAGGAGTTGATATGCAACTGCAGTTCATCCGCACTGTAAATACATGTATTTAAAAAAAAAAAAAACAATCCCAAGTAAAAATTTCTTCTGGGCTGAGTAGATTACAACATCATCGCTCCCAAAGGAAAGAGCAGTCTATCATTGCAGGAGCCATATGACAAGCCTTTGTGCTCTATAGCAGAACACTAAAGACTGGTTTACATACGCTTCCATTAGCAGTTATGGCACTTGATGTGTAGACATGTCAGAGCCTTGACCCTCTTTCCTCTGTGGCAAAGCGTGTCCCATAGAAAATTGGGTGTGTATACTTGTATAAACTTTGTAAATAAGTTTTTTTCTGGGTTCATATATATATATACATATATATATATTTTTTTTTTGGATGAAGGTTGCTGGGATTAAGGGGATTAGAGTGATTATGGGAGCAGCTAAAGATGAGAGGGGCTCAGTTTTCCGCAACACTAAATTCTAAAAAGTACTTTGGCCTCTTAGTGTAGAGAGCAGGCCTCTTTGGTGACCCTGTGTTGGAAGAGGAACCCAGAAGTCTGGGATTCACTGTTTGCTGCCACACTGTATCATCTAATACCTTTGGAGAACACCTGCCAGAGAGAGCAAGGAAACTTCAAAAACCTATGACTCAAGATGTTATTTTTGAGAAGCTCTCTCTGATTTTGCTTCTCCCCCTTTTAAAAAAAGTTTGAGGAACTTTTCAAGCTCAGCAAAAGGGGACAAAGATTAATCTCCCTTGCAGTGTGGGAATTCAGTTGAGTGGCAGTGTCTGAGCAGTATATGTACAAAGCATGGATTTTGCATTTCAGAATATTAGCCAGTACCAGCTTTGGTAATGTTAGCAGTTCTGGAGCTTATTTTCTGTGGATCACTTCCTGTACTGTGTTAAGTGTGTTGCCCTCTGCCCACCTTGAGACACAAACTTGCAGGAATGGGCAACTCCTGAGAGCTGTTAACTTTCATGCTACAGAAAGCTGCTTGCCATCCTTTTGCTTTGTGACAAGAATTACCTGTCATTTTGCATTGTAAATTGCTGGCAAATGCTTTACAGTCAGTAGTGTTGCTTTAAATTGTGCCCCTCCCAACATGCTTGATGTTTGGCCTGATCTCCAGGCAAAAGGAGTGAGATGAATCAAAACCAGTGAACTTTTTTTTTTAAATGTTTTTAATTCCCTTTTAACCCAGTGTACTAGGTCAATCAGGAGGCATCTAGGGTTTTTAAAAAAAAAAAAAAAGGCAAAAAATAAAATTAAAAAAATTTGATTTCCATATTCCATTTTTTCAAAACAAGGTAAGTCCTGCATATGCTTTCATGCTTAACTCACCTGGATAAAGAAAGAAATTATTCAAAGTTGCTTTTTTTTGACTCTTGCCTAGTTCTAAGCAAAACTATTTGTGACTCACCCAAAACTCCTTAGGATCAAAATCCTGCAGATGCCTCCTGATCAGACGTAGCCCTAACTCCTTAAACTGTAGCAAGAGCTGCACAGTACAAACCCCAAAAAGAATAAGTTCAATTTATTTAGTATCCAAGCTATGTTCTATCTGGCCAATGTTGGTTACTAAATACAAGCCCTAATTAAGGAATAACTTTTTTCCAGGGAGGGGTGGGGGGAGGGAATTTAGAAGGCATCAACTTTTGACCAAAAAAATCTTGCCCTTGTACTGATGCAGCTCTTTTCCCCCCACCTCTGGCGAGATAAGAGGGATCATTACAGAAGAAAAGCAAAGGCTTGTCGATGGAATTGGATATCTCGCTAGAGAGTGTGTGGGTGACAAGACAAACCGCGCAGTCTTTGCCATTCTCAGACTGTGCCTGGTGCCACATGACTGTGGGTCCCTCTTAAAGCACAGACTTAATTGAAAGTATTACTGAAGTATAGCCTCTGATGAGGAGTGGCACTTAAATGATCTGGAACACCACTATTGGACACAGTCCTGTAGAGGCAGCTGTCCAGTTTTGGTGCTTGACTCTTGAATAGGAATTGCTAAATGGAAAGATGCTCTAAGGACTAGGTCAAAGCCTAGTCTCTTTTTTTTTTTTTTTTTTTTAATCTCCCTCACTATAAGGAGCACTGTTACTGGAAATTGTTTTTGTGTTCTTTCCACTGTTGGGTGTCTGTTTTAAGTAATGGTAATATTTTTTCCAGTGGTTCGTTTGGATGAAACTTCCCTATTTTTAATATTTAAATTATGTCCAACTCATGGTTTTGCCTATGGTTGTAGTTGTGTAATGGGTTATGGACTGTTACACACCTTGCTGCCTCTGGGCCTCTTGTTTTTCTCTTCCCATAGATTCCAATGGAGAAACTTTCTTGGCTTTCCCTTGGGAATAGAATAAACTTATTCTAAAATGATCTTCCATGGGAAGAAGTAAGGGAGAAGCAAATCTAAATATATCTCTCAATTATTTTCCAGTTGGTCTCAGCATCGTAATATGGGTGGGTCCCAATGGCTGGGGGGAGGGGGGAGGCAATTGGTTATCAATATCTCTTTTCAGAATGAGATGGGAGCATCTTTCCTTCGCTGTGTGCTTTGTGTTTGATACCATCAGGCTTGAGTTAGAACCAGCACAAAGCCTTGAGTGTAAATTTGTTGGAATCAAAACATCTCATTCTGATCACTTGGTTTAGTTTTTTTTTGTTGTTTTTTTGTTTGTTTTTTTTTTAATAGGGGTGGGAGGGAGGTTACTATGCCCCAAAAGGGAGGGTGTCTGCACTAAGGATTTAGAAACACTTTGGAAGTTCATAACCTCATCAGAAATGGCCTTTAGCCACACTCCTGACCCTATAGATGAGTAACAAAAAGATGAAATAATTTTTGGGGAATTAAGCCATGTTATTTTAATTTGCTACTTTTCTCAGCGTTCTGTGTATCTTAAAAATTGTTACTGTGGAATCATTTTCTGACAAAATACCTTTGTCAGGCAAAATTTTTGGCTTCATGGGAGCTGAAGTCAACTTTTTGTGAAATTAAGTGGACTTTTGTGAGCTTGTAGTTATGCTTTATATCCTTAAAGACAGTTTTCTTAAACTCCCAAAGAAAATCTCTGGTCTTAAAAACTCATCTTTGGGGTAGAGAGTTAAGTGTCCAAAGGCTATTTAACAGTGTATGAGGTTAGAGGGAGCTAGCCTGGCACCTGGACTCTGCCCCTCCACAGCTGACAGATTCCAGCAGAAGTGTGTTTAAATTCTCCAGTAG
This sequence comes from Callorhinus ursinus, assembly GCF_003265705.2. Taxonomy (NCBI): domain Eukaryota; kingdom Metazoa; phylum Chordata; class Mammalia; order Carnivora; family Otariidae; genus Callorhinus; species Callorhinus ursinus. The sequence goes on along the minus strand of NW_027397081.1, from coordinate 15,233,891 downwards.
ACAATACTGGGCAGGGCAAGGGAGGGGGTAGGGCTGGGTTATTAAGATACAGGCTACTGTATTTTAACCAATGGTTGTGGGGGAGGGGTGCCTGGAGAAAACAAAGTCACTTCCCTTTTTTGAAACAAAACTAAAACTTGAAAAAATGTATTTTCAGTAAAAATGGGATAGAATTCCAGTGTCCCTAGCCACAAGGGACGAGTACCACTGAGAAGTGAACAGTTGGGACTCAAAATTTTGAAAACATTTGGGGAAAGGGAAAATTGGCTTTCTGTTAATTGGCAAATGTTCCAGTGGGACTCTGTTTTTGTTGGGATGTGTTACGTTGTATGTACACATATATGGACCAGAGTCTGCTGCGTTTATAAGGTTCAGAAAAAATGGTTGATAAAATCTTGGTTTTTGTTAATTTATCTCAATAAAAGCCCACTGGAACTCCAAATGTGTGTGTGGTATGTCCTTAGCAGGCTGTGCTACTTAGGAATTCTTGCATATGAGAACATTTGACTAAAGTAATTCACATGGTGAGACAGTAGGACATCTCAGCACTACTTCTCTAAGCCCAGTTGAGGAAAATCTGAGATGGCTCATCTCAGCACCCTCATCCAGTGTAGATACTGTCCTACCGTCCTCATTTCACTTTTTCGATTTTCATTGCCTGAACAGAGAACTGAGCTAATCATTTGGAGAGATGTTAGTCTGTGATACATGGAAGTGGGTTATAAGTAATCCCCTCCCAGAACTGTTCAGATGTTTCAGTAAACTGAACATGCCCACAAAGTTTACTTAGGAATGAATTTAACAATATGAACAATTTGTGTGCTAAAGGGATGCCTGGGTGATTCAGTCCGTTAAGCGGCTGGCTGCCTTTGGCCCCGGGTCATGATCCCAGGGTCCTGTGATCAAGTCCCACATTGGGCTCCTTGCTCAGCAGGGAGCCTGCTCCCTCTCCCTCTGCTTGTGCTCTCTCAAAATCTTAAAAAAATTTGCTAAGAAGTACAAAATACTAATGAAAAATCAAACGACCTAAGTGAGAAATTCAGACGCTTAAAGCTAAACACAGCCCCCTTTGCTCTAACCCAAAAGAAACACTTGGGTACAACTAGCAAAGTGTGCACAACTTAGTATTACTGAAAGCTGCAAAATAACACTGTTGAGAGAAATTGAGAGGTGCCACGTTCATGGATTGCAATGCCACAACAATTTTGAAAAAATTGAAGGGCTTATTAACCTGATTGCAAGACTAAACTACAGCAAAGTTGTAAACAGTTCTTTCACTACAGTACATTTGAAGAAACATGGGACTGGCCTCAACTTTTCGATCTAAAGAGCAGAGGAGATTGCAGAGACGTGCCTCTGACAGACTCGAAAGATGAAACATTGGTGGTTCTTACCATATCATTCAACACACACATACTTGGTTTGTGCAGAAGACAAATGGATTATAAAGAATGATAGTGGATTATCATAAACTTAACCAGGTGATGACTTCCATTGCAACTGCTGTTCCAGATACATGTGTGTTTGCTGGGAAAAAAAATTTATCTGCCACCTGGAATGCAGCTACTGATGTAGTGAATGCTCCCCCCACACACACCCCAGACCTCATAGTAATGACAAACCATTTGCTATTGGCTGTCAGGACTGACAGTACAACTTCATTGTTTTATGTCAAGGCTCTATTACCCTTCTAGCCAGTCTGGAGAGACTGATCACCTCTGAATTCTACAGGGTATCATGCTGGCCCACAATATTAGGACATGGTGAGCAGGATATAGCATCAACCTGGATACTTTGGTAAAACTCAGGCACGCTAGAGGATAGGAAATCGATCTCACAAAATCACGGACCTCCTTCAATGAAATTCTAGGGATCCAAAGGACTGGGGCATGTTGCAATACCCCTTTCTAGGTGAAGGACAAATTGCTAAATCTGGCTTCTCTTATCACTAAGAAAGAGACATAATGCCTAGTGGGCCTCTTTGGATTTTGAAGGCAATACATACTTCGGGTGTGTCACTCATTTGCTGAGAAATCAGAATTGTTGCCATTTTCAAGGGTGGCCCAGAACAAGAGAAGGCTCTGCAACAGGTCCAAGCTGCAGTACAGGCTGCTCGGCCACTTAGGCCTTAAGATCTAGCAGATCTAATGATCTTGGAGTTATCTGTGGCAGGTAGGGATGCTTGTATAGAGCCTTTGGCAGGTTCCTTTCAGTGAATGACAGCAGAGTCCTTTAGGATTTTGAAGAAAAGCTATGCCATCCTCTGCAGAAAAAGTATTCCTCCTTTTGACAAAGTTTCTAGCTTGCTATTGGGCCCTAGGAAGGACTGAATGCTTGACCACCAAGCATTACCAAATTACCTGAATTGCCCATCATGAATTGGATGTTGCCTGACTCATCAAGTCATAAGGCAACTTTGGGTTCTGCTGGTCCAGCGGTCTTAGTTCCCAGGAAAGGCATGCCTCCTCCAGAGAACTCAGCAGAAGTTCCATTAAACTGGAAACTGAGGTTGCCACATTGGGCTTCTCATGATAATGAACCAGTGGGCTGCTTTCCGGTGACTGATCCAGATTTGAAAGGGGAAATTGGGTTTTGATCACACACAGAGGGTTAAGAGTCAATATGTCTGGAATGCAGCAGATCTCCTGGGGCTACTCTTAATTTTACCATATAATGTGATAAAGGCTAGTGGAAAACTACAACTCAGTGCAGACTGGACTAGTAAGATCCGAGACCCTTCAGGAAAGAAGGTCTGGGTCATTCCACCAGGCAAGCAATCAGGACTATCCAAGGCACTTGAACAGGGCAAAGGAAATACGGAATGGGTGGTGGAAGAAGGAAGGAAGAAGTTATAGACACCATTTATGACCACATGACCAATTGTAGAAATGAGTTAATAGTTACGAATTTTTCTTATTATAAACCTATTAGGTATGTATCAACTAATTCTTTTTCTCTCTTCCTTCTACCATCTAAGAAGTATTAATAGAGATCAGAGGGGACTTTGACCTACTTTAGAAAAGGCTTGAACATCACCTGAAGATAATGTGAACTAAGAATTTGTATTCTCTTTGGGGGAGAGGGTTAGCATGTTCTTGATCTTTTTTTCTTTTTTTTTTTTTGTAGGCTCCATGCCCAACATGGGGCTTGAACTCATTACTTCGATATCGAGAGTTGCATGCTCTACCAACTTAGCCAACCAGATGCCCCTGGTTTTGATTTTTTTGATGAACCATGAATTATGTTAATCAGAAGCAAGACTTTGCTGTTTATTTGGAAGTTAAATATGGTTAAAAGAGGTGTGACCAAATGTCAGGTTAACGTAGAATGGAACTTTGTGGTTTTGTAATTTGTCTATAGAGCTAATCTAGACCTACATTTCCCAGAATCCCCTTCCCTGTTTGGGTAGGGATCAGAGTTGGCCCAAAGAAAATTTGCACAAAATTTGGGAGGTAGGATTAAAGCAGCTTGCATTAACAATCTGAAGGTCATCATGGTCAGAGGTGACAGAAATGTGCCAGAAATTTCCAGTTTCCTCTTGCTCTTTTTCCTTGTGCATCTTTGTTCTTGCTCCATGCCCAGCTCTTTTTCCTGATTGTTGATCTGCTGAACAACAGCAACCCCAGACCTATGGCCAGACCACTTGGCTATGAATTCACAGACTGTAGCTATGAAGAGACAACAGCCTTCAATCATCTACTCCAGTCCCCTCTGTGATCCTATTCCAGCAGCTATGTGCCTCACTCCCAGATTTCCCTCAAAGCACTAACTTGTTCACCCCTGGTAGTGTTTAAGTGATTTTTCCCCTGCTTTTCCAACACCTTCATTTGGACCATTACTTCCCCAGTCTCTCCTCCAGTTATGTAAAGCAGTGACTCTCAAACTTCAACATGCATCTGAATCACCTAGAGGGCTTATTAACACCAGTTTACTGAATCTCACAGACTTCAGAGCTTCTGATTCAGTAGGTCTGTGTTGGGGCCTAGATATTTACATTTCTTTTTTTTTTTAAGATTTATTTATTTACTTTGAGAGAGTGAGAATGAGAGAGAGAGAGCACATGAGGGGGGGGGGTCAGAGGGAGAAGCAGGCTCCTCGCCGAGCAGGGAACCCGATGCGGGACTCGATCCCGGGACTCCAGGATCATGACCTGAGCCGAAGGCAGTCGCTTAACCAACTGAGCCACCCAGGCCCCTAGATATTTACATTTCTAACAAACTCTAATGTAATGCTGATAATTGATGTTGTTGGTTTAGGGACCACACTTTGAGAACCACTGAAGTAAAATCTAGTTCCTATAATAAATTCTTTGTAATGTCCATTGTAGTTCTCTTTCCTTGATTTAATTCTGGCCGATACAGAGCCCTAGAGGACATAGGAGAAGAAAAGAAACTTAAAACTATAAACATGCACTTGGGAACATGCCAGTGGAGGCTGGGGAGGAGGACTACTGCCTTCCACTTCCTGCCAAGATGAAGTAACAGTGACCAGATCTACTTCCTTTCCTGAAACAATCAACGGTGGACAATACAGGAAGCAGTCGTTTTCAAGACACTGGACACCAGCCACTGGAAGGCAGTGAAACCTGAAGATCAGAAAGATGAGATGAGCCCCATGGTTATGATCACCAAGCTTACCGGCCCGAAAGAGTTTCCCAGCCACGATGCAGGAGAGGGAACCCAAGTGGAGCCCTACAAACTGAATTGAGGAAACAGAGCTGATACTGAGAAAACGAAGCAGATGGAGTTTGCAGGACAGAGTACTAGAGAGGAGAGAATATTGCAAAGGAAAAGAACTCCAGAGATGTGCAGCGGGTCCCCTTGAGCATTTGGCTGAATACTGATCAGCCCAAGCGTATGTAGAAACTCCTTGAGGCAGAAGAAAGGGCCACTCAAAAGAATTAGGGGGAAGAGTGCCCAGCGCTCACATGGGGTTGGGAACAGTGGCCTCTTCCCACCAGGCCGACTGGAAAACCTCATGATTCATGGGGCGTGGGATAGAGTACTCAGAAAAGTCTTGCCTCAGCAGTGGAAAATAGAGTGAGCACAGATGGTCCCATTTCTCAAATCCGAAGAAGCAATACCTGAAAGAATCAAGCGCTTTCCAAATAATAACAAAGTTCAAGAATATTTATAAGAGTATAAAAACTGCAGCACCCAACAAGGTAAAATTCACAATAACTGGCAGCTGGTTTTTTAAAAAGCATGCAAAAAAGCAGAAAAGTATGACCCAGAATAAGGAGAATAATCTGTCAGTCAGAACTGACCCAGCTATTAGAATTACTAGACAAGGACATTAAAACTATTATAACTCTGTCCCAGACAGTCCAAAAGTTAAGCAAAGAGATAGAAGATGTTAAAACAAAACAACCCTCAAATTTCTAGAGATGAAAACTCAATGTCTGAGATGAAAAATATACTGGAGCAGATTGACGACAGCATATTAGACCCTGCAGAAAAAAAGATGAGTAACCCTGAAGATGCAGCAATAGAAACTATCCACAATGAAAAACCTTGTTTTTTTGTTTAATGAACAGAGTATCAGTGGGCAACAGAACGATTTCAAGTGGCCTAATATCTGTGTAATATGTGTACTCAAAGGAGGGGAGAAAGAAGGGACTGAAAAAAATTTTGAAGAAATAATGGCCCAAATTTTAAAAATTTAATTAAAACTATAAACCCCCAGATCAAGAATCTCAATAAAACCTAAGCATGCAAAAGAAATATGAAAACTTTAAGATAGAATCAAATTGCTCAAAACTAATGATAAAGGAAAATCTTACAAGCAGCCAGAGAACACACACACACACACACACACACACACACACACACACACAGAGGAGCAAAGATAAAAATGAGAGTAGATTTCTTATAAAGAATTCAAGAGAGAAGTCAGTAGTGCAACATCTTTAAATACTGAAAGAAAAAAACCCATTAACCTTGAATTTTATACCCATTAAAATACATTTCAAAAATGAAGACCAAATAAAAAATTTTCAGACATACAGAAGCTAAAGGAATTCATTACCATCAGACCCACACTGTAAGAACTGTTAAAGGAAAAGCCAAAATGAAATAAAATAATGTGGAAATATGGATCTACCAAAAGGAAATAAAAAACACTAAAACGAGTAATTACATGGGTAAACATATGACATTTTTATTATATTTTAATACCTTTAAAAGATAATTGATTGTTTAAACAAAAATAGTAAAAAATGTAGTGTGGGATTTTAAATATCTGTAAAAGGATAGGATGGCACCTGGGTGGTTCAGTTGGTTAAGCATCCGACTCATGATTTCCACTCAGGTCTTGATCTCAGGGTCATGAGTTCAAGCCCACATTGGGCTCTACACTGAGTGGGAGCCTACTTAAAAATTAATTAATTAATTAGGCATTAATTAATTAATTATATGTAAAAGGATGGGGTGCCTGGCTGGCTCAGCTAGTAGAGCATGTGACTCCTGATCTTGGGGTTTTGAGTTTGAGCCCCACACTGGGTGCAGAGATTACTTAAAATAAAGTCTTAAACAAAATATATGTAGAAGGAAAATATATGCCAATGATACAGAAAGTCATGAGGGAAGAAATGGAAATGTTCTATTGTAAGGTTCTTATTCTGTATCTTCACTGGAATAATACCACTTGGGCAAGTAGACTGTGATGAGTTAGTTACAATGCATGCTGTAAACACTAAAGCAACCAGTAACCTAACAAAACCAAGAGTTATAGCTAATAAGCCAGAAAAGGAAATAAAATAGAATCATAAAAAAAAAAAACTTAGTTCATCCAAAAGAAGGCTAAAAATAAGAAAAAGGGGTAGAAAGAACAGCTGGGACATTAGAAATGCATAACAAGCTGAAAGACGTAAACCTAATCTTATCAATAATCACATTAAATGTGGTACTACTATATATCCATTTGAATGACTAATATTAAAAAGACAATGTCAGGGCACCTGGGTGGCTCTGTCAGTTAAGCATCTGCCTTTGGCTCAGGTCATGATTCCAGGGTTCTGGGATCATGTTCCGCATTGGGCTCCCTGCTCAGTGGGGAGTCTGCTTCTCCCTTTCTCTCTACCCCTCCCCCCTGCTCATGCCCTCTCTCTCTCTCGTTCTCTCTCTCTCAAATAAATAAATAAAATCTTAAAAAAAAAGTTAAACACATACCTACCATATGATCCAGCCATTCCACTCTTACGTATTTATCCAAGAAAAACAAAAGCATATGTTCATATAAAGTCTTATATATGAATGTTCACAGCAGTTTTTTTAAAAAGATTTTATTTATTTATTTGACAGAGAGAGACACAGCGAGAGAGGGAACACAAGCAGGGGGAGTGGGAGAGGGAGAAGCAGGCTTCCTGCTGAGCGGGGAGCCCGATGCAGGACTTGATCCCAGGACCGGGAGATCACGACCTGAGCCAAAGGCAGACGCTTAACGACTGAGCCACCCAGGCACCCTGTTCACAGCAGCTTTATTTGTAATAGCTAAGAAGTAGAAACAGTCCAAATATATATCAACAGGCAAATAAACATATTGAAGTATACCCACACATTATTACTCAACAATAAAGAATGACACATATTAATACACAAAACAACATGAATGAATCTCAAAACAGCTATGATGAGTGAAAGAAGTTGAACAAAAAGTACATACTGTATGATTCCATATAAAAAACAAAATTCTGGGGGCACCTGGGTGGCTCAGTCATTGAGCACCTGCCTTTGGATCACGTCATGATCCCAGGGTCCTGGGATCGAGTCCCGCATCGGGCTCCCTGCTCCGCGGGAGGCCTGCTTCCCGCTCTCCCACTCCCCCTGCTTGTGTTCCCTCTCTCGCTGTGTCTCTCTCTGTCAAATAATAAATAAAATCTTTAAAAAAAATTCTGGAAAATGCGAACTAACTAACTAATGACAAGAAGCAGATCAGTGGTTGCCTGTGGGGGGAGAGGTGGGAGGGAGGATAAGATCATAAAGGTACATGAGGAAAATCCTGGGAGTGGTACATATTTTCATTACCTTGATCATGATGGCGGTTTACAGGTTTATACATACATTAAAACATTAAATTGCACACTCTCAATACCTGTAGTTTATTGTAGGTCAATTACACTTCAGTAAAGCTGTTTAAAAAAAAAAATAGAGCATACGGGGAGAACCAGAAGGCCTTAGGGAAGGTTTGAAGGAATCATATGTAGTCACAGGACACATAGAGCCGAAGACCAAGACCTGGGTCTCATTGTAAGGACTGTAACATTGCAGCTCCTATCTGAACACTCAGCCCTACCAAGCCTCTTATATTATAGAAGGACATGGTCTGAGATCCAGGATGAAGCTTTTAGGCATACATCGACTACGCTAACATCCTGAACTTCCTCCACTCTTAAAGTGTGGGCTGCACATAGTGACTTCTTTCCAAAGAGGAGAGTATGGAAAGAAAGGAGGAAAAATATAACTTGACAGTGGAGAAAACTGACAAACACAACTTCGGCCAGGTGATCAAGGTCAGGATCCACAGTGAAAAGTCATGTTGATAGTATGTACCATGATAGGAGATGCTGAGAATGGCCCTTTACCTCTTCTGGTTCTTCCTCCCTCAAACCCATGACCCTAGTATAACTATGAGAAAAACACCAGACACCTCAAATTAAGGGACATTCTACAAAATATTTCGCCAGTATCCCTCAAAACTGTAAAGGTCATAAAAAAAAAAAAAAAGTCTGGGGCACCTGGCTGGCTCTGCCAACAGAGCGTGCTACTCTTGATCTCAGGCTCATATACTGGAGCCCCATGTTGGGAGTAGAATTCACTTAAACAATAAATCTAATTTAAAAAAAAAAACAAGGAAAGTCTGAGAAACTGTCACAGCCAAGAGGAGCCTAAGGAAACATGACGACTAAATACAAAGTGGTATCCTGGATGGTACTGGAAGAAAAGAGGCATAAGTGAAAACGAGGAAATCTGAGTAAAGTGTGGACTTTAGTCACTAATCATGTTTCAATATTGGTTCATGAATGGTGACAAATATGCCATATGAATGTGAGATATTAATAACAGGGGAACTGGGTGTAAGGTACATAGAAAGTCTCTGTACTATCTTGGCAACTTCTCTGTAAATCTAAAACTATTCTAATATTATTTTTTTTAATATTTATTTATTTGAGAGGGGGAGGGGCAGAGGATGAGGGAGAGAGAGAAACCCACGCAGACTCTGTGCTAGTCAGCCACCGGGCTTTATCTCATGATCCTGAGATCACCACCTGAGCTGAAACCCAGAGTCAGACACTTAACTGCGCCATGCAGGCGCCCCAAATTAAGTGTACTTTTTTTTAATTGAAAAACCTCATAAATGGCTCTCTCTCGGAATTAGGTTGGCGTGGGTGGGGACACTTTCAGATTCTAATGTTACAAGGCCAGTAAAGTCTCTCAAAGTCTTAAACGAATTCCTGAGCCTCCGAATTCCCCTAAAAGCACCCCCACACATATTTTCCCAACCTTCCTTAACCCTGCCTGCCAAGAAGTAAACTTTTCTCTACATAAAACTTTTAAATGGCCGGGTGCAATAGCTAATTATCTCACAAGCAGGTAGGACTTTCCACAGGCTCCACCTCTCATCGCCTCTAGGCCCATGATGACCGATGACCGTCAGACCGCAGCGTAACTCAGACAGGTGCAAGGTCTGGGAGTTACAAGGTCTTGCTAATCTGTATTAGCAACAATCTGGGGGGATACACGTGGGAGGGATTTCTCAGCATATCAGACTAAAGGGGATGGAATATAAGATTTGATCAGGCCAGTTCACTGATACAGCTGCAGTCACCTAATGGTTTGGCTGGAGCAGCCTTGAGTAGCCTTTGTGATCTGCTAAATTGGCTAACGAAAGCCTGGACTTATTAGTGGACTACTGCAGTGGCTCTTAAGAGCTTTGAAGTGGGGTTCCTGGACCAGCAGTACCAGCAACACCTTGAAAGTTGTTAGAAATACAGATTCACCGACCTCAACTCAGACACCCAAATCTGAAGCTTCAGGGAAAGGGCCCCAGCAATCTGTGTTACAAGTGCCCTTCAGGTGATTGTGATAGATACTGAGTTTTGCGAACCATGGGCCTACAATCAGTGAGGTCAAAGTGCTGGGTCTTCCCCAGCATAAGTTCATCAAGAAAGAATTCTTAAGGCTCCAGCTAACGAGTATGTTGGAATGGATCTATTATACGTGACCTGCTCAGCTTCCCCTGCCTGTACTCTCTGGGAGAACTGAAAAACTCGCCATTTCAGTAGGTGAGGCGAGGACCAGCTCCCTGAAGAACTCGGTCAGAGCCACTGGAAGTGACAGTGGGATGCTGGAATTGGTTCCCTAATTTCAGTGGGAATAATGGAGACTCTGAGTGGCAAAGGCCAGGTGCTTAACCAGCAGAGCTAACCAGTGCGTGTTGTTACCATAGTAAGCCACAGCACCTATGTGGTGTGAGAGAGTCTCAGTCTAACAGAACTGGAGGTGAACTTAGTTCCAGTACAAGATGGCGATGTAGGAAGGCCCTGAACTCACCTCCTCCACAGACACACCAACTCTACACTTACTTAGAGAGCACGTCCTCCTGAAGAAGACCTGAGGGTTGACTGAACAGCTTCTGCACAACAAAAGGTAGAGAGACCCCCAGAAGGTCAAGAGAGCAGGAGGCAACAGAAGGGAACCCTACCCAGAGCTGTGAACTGCAGCGGGAGGGATAGGACTGAGGGACCTGCCCTGGGGCATAGAAAAAAACCCTGCGGCTTAAAAGAGCAACTAGATGGGGCGCCTGGGTGGCTCAGTCGTCCTAAGAGTCTGCCTTCGGCTCAGGTCGTGATCCCAGGGTCCTGGGATAGAGCCCCGCATCAGGCTCCCTGCTCAGCGGAGAGCCTGCTTCTCCCTCTCCCTCTGCCTGCCTCTCTGCTTACTTGTGCTCTCTCTCTATCTCTCTGTCAAATAAATAAATGAAATCTTTAAAAAATAAATAAAAGGGCAACTAGAATATAAAAGAACTAGCCCTAGAACCCTGTCAAGAGATGGGAGAGCTGCTAGAACTTTCTCTCGGTTGGAGGGGCTAGGCGAGTGCCGCTGTTTACCTTGATCACACAGGTGGAAGCAGGGTCTGGACGCCAAAGCTGGCTTGCCTTCTCAGTGAGCCCGGGGGGTGGGGGGGCCTAGGCCACACCATCCCACCAAGGCGGCCCCAGCTCAGTACACCAGGACACCCCTAGTCAGTACTCCCTGTAGCTCCAGCCATTTCCCCAAGGTGACACAGGGGCAAAACATCCCAGAACACTCCAGGCCCACACCTCTTCAGCTCCAGATGGCTTGCCATGGCACCTCCAGAGCAGAGCACCCCAGGACCCCCAGCCTACACCCACCTTGACTCCAGCTACCCTGACAGAGCAACCCTGCATGGAGGGCCCTTGGGCCCCCGGCTTGCACCCACTTCAGCTCCAGCTGTCCCACCAGCATGGCCCCCAGGATCCCCAGCCCATGTCAGCCACAGCTCCAGCCAACCAGCCAAAGTCACCAGGCACATGCAGTCTACACAGGGGACAAGCATACACAAGATTATCCATTCAAGTTTAGGAGAAGTATCTGTACCCACCTAATTCATAGACCACGCCAAATGAGGAGTCAAGCCAAATTTGGATGAATATGCTCTAAAGGAACAAGAGAAAATTTCAGAAAAAGAAGTAAATGAAACAGATATAAGCAATCTACCTGATAAAGGGTTCAAAGTACCCGTCATAAAGATGCTCAGCAGACTGGAGAAAAGAGTGGATGAACTCATTGAGAACTTCAACAAGAAGATAGAAAATATGAAAAAGAACCAACCAGAGCTGAAGAATACAATAAAATGAAAAATACACAAGAGGGAATTAACAGATTACTGGGTGCAAAAGAAGAGATTGGTGACCTGGAAGACAGGGTCATGGAAAGCACCCAAACTAAACAGCAAAAAGAAAAAAAGAATTTTTAAAAAGGAGGATAGGTTAAGGGGTGTTTTGGACGACATCAAACAAACAAACCCTTGCTTCATAGGGGTCCCAGAAGGAAGAGAGAGAGAGAGAGAGAGAGAAAGGGGCAGAAAACTTGTTTGAAGAAACAACAGCTGAAAACTTCCCTAACCTGGGGAAGGAAACAGACATCCAGATCCAGGAAGCATGGAGAGTTCCAAACAAGGTGCAGCCAAGGAGGTCCACACCATGACGCATAATAATTAAAATGTCAAAGCTTCAAGATAAAGATGCTGGTTCCTCGCCTAGAAGTAGGAAATTAAAAGCTCTGAGAATCGGCATGAAAATCTGCCTTAAGCAACAAGTCCTCTGTGTGACGTTATGCTTACTAAAGTTTTTCAAGAACTACTTGATGTCATAAGGGCAGATTTAAAATTCTTTAAGGTTGCTTGATGCATGTACCAATTTGTAATGAAGGGTGCGTGGTGGGGGTGGGGAGGGGTGGATGGGGCAGGAAGAGTGCTGACATTTGACAGACCCCATAGTCTGGGGAGTGGTTATGAAAATGACAATTTTCTTAAGGGTGGAGAGTGTGACAATCACATGGGGCAACAGAGAGCCCATGTAAGATCAAGCGCGGTGACTTACGTGTGTGCTGATGGCTGTGGTTTCCCTGGGTAAGTCCCTCTGTGAAGGAAGCCCTGTAATGGTGATAGTTTTCAAAAACTGTTATGAGCAGTAAACTAGATAAACTGAAACATACAATGTAAAACTTGTATTTAAATCTGATCGATTCCTAAAAGATAAAAATTGGTATTTTTAGGAGTGTGGTATCTTTTTAAAGCTCAAGGATCTTGTGACTCGTGACTCGTTATTTTGGGTAATTTTTGTCACCACCAATCACTCTTAAACATATAACTTTAATTTAAGCCCATAACCACCAGGTTAAAGAATTTGAATAAACTAGCCGTGTGTCTTTGGCTCAGGTCATGATCTTGGGATCCTGGGATTGAGTTCCCCATTGGGCTCCTTGCTCAGTGGGGAGCCTGCTGCTCCCCCTGCTTGTGCAGAGGCTCTCTCTCTCTGACAAATAAATAAAATCTTTTTAAAAAATAAAACTAAATGAAAATAAAATAGAACTAGAGGATATAGAATAGAGACTCTCATGTGCTCTCAGAAAGACAAAACTTAGGGACTAAAGGATTGATTTCCTGTAAATGTCTGACTTTTTGGGGGGAGGGGGGTTGAACCCATGACCCTGAGATGAATACCTGAGCTGAGATCAAGAGCCGGCCGCCTAACCAACTGAGCCATCCAGGCACCCCAGTAAATGTCTGATTTGAAGAAAATAGATAGTGTTGGAATTTTCTTGGATGATGGCAGGTTGATTAGAGGTTGTTTCATACTAACCTCGGGAAGTTTTGCCAGAGGCGTGAACAGGAGGTGACCCAGGTTGGGTTGGTCTCACAAAGTAGCCTGTATTGAGGTTTGGTTGTGTGACTGACCAATTCTGTCTGCTTAGGAAAATTTTCAAGGCTGGTCTCCATTTGTTTTTTATTTGAACTGACTCGAACTGAGCTCACCCCTCTCTTTACATTCTCTTCTCGTAAATACAATCTACCCCAAACCCTCAACAGACTCACCAGTAGCTTGCTACAGTTTGCTTGTCCTGAATAAACTTGTTTTTCCGGCTTACCTCTGTTTATCTCTTTATTGAGGTCAACAATGGCCATGGAGTGTTTCCAAACATATGGATCTGTGGCCGTGGCTAGATGACAACAGGGTCTCTACTAAGACACCTATGGCCTCAGGGTGTTCCTCGTGACCAGGTAAGGGAGGAGGCCTGGAATGGGCCTGAACTGTTGGTTTAGCTAAAGTATTTGCAGGGCACCGCCCTTTGGTTGTGGCATGAAAAACAATGATTAATAGTGTTGCTTTATAACCATGGCTCTCATGACTTTCAGGGAGGCTTCTACTGGTGGTTAGCATTTTTTTATTGATTACAGTGAGATTCAGTTTTTGCATCCCTGGGAGACTCTGGCTTGATGGAGTGGTGGAATTATCTGCTGAGGACAACATTCTGCAAGATTGGGGTGCTGTCCTACAAGACACCATATGTGCCTTAAACCAGTGGCCAATATAGGGTGCCATACATGGGTCCAAGAACCACGGGCTGGAGGTAAGAATGGCCTCTTTCACTACTATTCTCAACAACCTACTAGAAAAATATTTGCCTCCTATCTCCCCACAACCTTGAGGTTGATGAGTTGGAGGTTCTGGGACCCAAAGAAGAAAAGTTGTTACCAGGGAACATGGTCATGATTCTGATGAATCAAAATCTGAAATGGCCTTAGCTCATTTGGGGCTCCACATGCCACTGAACCAAGAGGCAAAGAAAGGGGTTCACAGTACTGGGTGAAGTGATTGATCCTGGCCACCAGGGTGAAACAGGACTGCTGCTACTGAATGGAGGCAAGGAGGACAGTGTCTGAAATGAGGGGCATCACTGGAGCACCCCTGCATCTGATAGTCCTGGTCAATGGAAAACTGGGTTAACCCCCAAAATAAGGGAACCAAGGACTCAGATCCTGCAAGAATGAAGGTTCGAGTCACCCCACTTGGTAATGAACCCTGTCCAAAAAAGTGCCTGCAAAGGTGAAAGAGAACAGAGAATGGGAGCTATAAGAAGACATCTAGGGGGATGCCTGGGTGGCCCAGTCGGTTAAGCATCTGCCTTCAGCTCAGGTCATGATCCCAGGGTCATGGGATCGAATCCCACATTCGGCCCCTTGCTCAACAGGGAGCCTGCTTCTCCTTCTGCCTGCCACTCCCCATGCTTGTGCGCACGCACTCTCTCTCTGACAAATAACTAAATAAAATAAAATAAAATAAAAATCTAAAAGAGAAGACATCTGGGATTACCTTGGCCTTGGGGCCAGCCGTAGGTGGAAATTGTCACAGCCATATTTCTTCTTCTCCCTTTCACCCGTTACTTTGTCTGAGGAACACCAGTGATTTCAGCTGGGAGTGTGACCAGTTAACATTACCCCATGATATGATAGCTGGTGGGACATTGTGGGTCCCCTGTGTTGGAGAGACAAGATTTTTTTTTTTAAAGATTTTATTTATTTGAGAGAGAGAGCGAGAGTAGGAACACAAGCAGGGGGAGTGGGAGAGGGAGAAGTTCTCACTGAGCAGAGAGCCCGATGTGGGGCTGGATCCCAGGACCCCGGGATCATGACCTGAGCTGAAGGCAGATGCTTAACTGAGTCACCCGGGCGCCCCAAGAGACAAGATTTTCACCTGGAAAAAGGTCTCGGTGGATGCTGGGGGGCCAAAGGGGTAGACTGTGCCATTGACCTTTTCTTTGCCCTTGAGACCCACCCCGGACCCCTGTCCCCTTCTCCACTCTGCCCTCTGCCCCAGGAGGCCGACCCATGTGGGCCACGTCCAATGTCTCCTGTGTCCTGGGAGAGCCCCACGGAGATGGGAGAGAGAGGGGAGAGGTCAGGTTGTTTGTCTTCTCCCCGCGCAGGACTGCGTCCCTGGACCAAGGTCACGTCTTCTCTCACAGGCCTTGTAAGAGAGTTCTCTCCCTGCGGAGGCCAGTGGCCGTTCGCTCCCTCGTCCCTTCCAGCCTTGTGGTGGCAATGCTCGGCTGCTACTGAACATGGGTGGCTGCCCTATCCCTTGTGGTTCCCTGACACCCACATCGTTTTTGTAAATAAACCCTCCTCATTATCCTATTTTGAATGTGCCATCTGTTTCCTACTGGGAGACTGACTGATGCAGTGGGTTTGATGCCAAAATTACTCTGCTAACAGTTTCATATTTAAACTTCAGTTTGTGATGTCCTGGCATTTCCCCTGCCCCCTTATATGGGAGCTGTTTAAGCCCCCGAGGAGGGTCTGCCCCATGCCAGGCAAAAGGGTGAACTAAGACAACGTAAGCCCCCAGCACAGTGCCTGTCTACCGACAGTCTCAGTAAATGCTAGAAGGATCCCCCCGCCTCCCACTGCCCCATCACCATCCTCAGCACACCAGGCTCCACACTTTAGACGAGGCTGGGGGAGGGGGGTGGCATCTTTTGTGACCTGTCATGCATGTTAGCAATTTGGGTAGGAAGGGTTAAACTAGAGAAATTTGGCCAAAAATGACTATTTTATTGAATAACTATTTTATTGTTCAATTCTTAAATTTTCATACACTTGAAAAAGGCAGGAAGGGAGAATACATAATTTAATACATTTGGAAACAAAAGTGGACTCCTAGGCAGGGCAGACTCGTCCTGGCAGGGGAGCCGGGGCAGATGTCCCACGAAGTTAATGACACTTCAGCCCCAGGGCACCTCCTGCACGCAAGGCCCCTCGATGGTCCCCTACCTAACTTTGCATTCATAATTTGCCTCTTTCTCTGAAAGACAGCACCCCTCACACATATTGTTTAAGTTTCAGGCCCCACAAAACCTGGGGATCCACCCTGCAGGGAAGTTATTACATTCGGTGTCCTTTCCGGGACACAGTGAAATTCTGTTTGGGATGCATTAGAGGCCTTCTCGTCTGCCAGCTGACATCAAGAGAAGTCACATGTATTCTGGAGGAATCCAAACAAAATGGCTCCGGGGAGATGCGTGCCTTGTGTGCTGCATGCCGGGCACACAAGCACCCTCAGCCTCTCCGCTTCGCCCACGATCCAGAACGTGTGGGATTATGGATGCAGACTTGTGCCCAGGGGCAGTGCATGGGGCCCCACCTCCCAGAGCACCTGCAGTGACCTGACCTCCCGGTGAGCACTCAGTCCATCACGACAACCATTACCCACGACCTCTGACCACTGCTGCTTTACTTTACAGCAGGACAGCTGTCCTCAGCTACACAATGCCAGGGCCTAAGGCCTCCACTCTGTTATTCAAAAAGAATGTCATCTAATTTGTATCCAAAAGCCTAACATCTGTGAATCCTTTGACCTTGTGATTCCATGCCTAGGAATCTTAGCCATAAGAAAGAATGAAATCTTGCCATTTGTGACAACCTGGATGGACCTAGAAGGTATTATGTTCAATGAAATAAGCCAGACACAAAAAGACAAATATTGTGTAATTCCATTTATATAGAGAAACTAGGGGCGCCTGGGTGGCTCAGTCGGTTAAGTGTCTGACTCTTGGTTTTGGCTCAGGTCATGATCTCAGGGTTGTGAGATCAAGCCCCACGTTGGGTTCCACGCTCGGCATGGAGTCTGCTTGAGGTTCTCTCTCTCCCTCTACCTCTCCCCCCCACTTGCATTCTCTCTCTCTAATCAATCAATCAATCATTAAAAAAAAAGAACCATAAATTCCCAGAGACAGAAAGTAGAATAGAATGATGGTTGCCAGAGGCCGTGGGAGGCGGATTGCAGTTATTGATTAATGGGCACAGAGTTTCAGATTTGGAAGATGACAAAGTTCTGTGGATGGATGGTGGCGACGGTCACGTGGCGCTGTGACTGTAACTTGATACCACTGAATCGTATGCTTAAAAATAGTGGAAATGGTAAACTTTGTGTTACGTATTTTTACCACAATAAAAATAACATGCAAAGCAATACTATACATAGTTTGTAAGTGTATACAAATACACTTACAATAAAAGCATAAAGACAGGCATGAGAATGGTGAACTGCAACATCAGGGGAGCAGTTACACTGAGGGGGGCAGGGATGCTGGTAGGCAAGAGTAGACAGGATGCTGTAGTTGCACCTGGGTGTTTCCATTCTAAAAACAAATTATGAAGAAAATAGGACAAGCTAGGTGTTAGGCATACATGTGTCTCATCATTATACTCTAAAATTTTTTTAAAGATTTATTTATTTTTTAGAGGTGGGGGGAGGAGCAGAGGGAGAGGGAAAGAGAATCTTCAAGCAGACTCCCTGCTGAGTGCAGAGCCCTACCTGGAGCTCAGTCTCATGACCCTGAGTTCATGACCTGAGCCAAAGCCAAGAGTTGGACACTCAATCGATGAAGCCACCCAGGTGCCCCAATATACTCTAAATTTAAAATATATATATGTATATATATATTTTAACAATTTTATTTATTTGACAGAGAGCACAAGCAGGGGAATGGCAGGCAGAAGCAGAGGGAGAAGCAGGCTCCCCGCCTAGCAGGGAGGCTGACACGGGACTCGATCCCAGGACCCTGAGATAACCAGAGCAGAAGGCAGATGCTTAACTGTCTGAGCCACCCAGGCGCCCCTACTCTAAAATTTTTAATATGCCTTGAGTTCTGCATAATCTGAATGAACAAGATATCCTGTACGCCTGGTAAGTAGGAGTCACTTGGCAGCCCTGTCTGCACCACGCATGTCAATGGCTTCTTTGGAGCCCTGACCCTAAGAATAAGCATCCACCCTCCTCACGTCACCTGAGTAGCCTCCACTTATTTGCCGAGTCTGGAGCAGAGCCTGGAAGTTCCAGGCCCACCCTCTCCAGGCTGACCAAAGCACATCCTTCTTGCAAGAATCCCTGGCAGTGGGAGCACAGAGAAACCACCTGAGGAATCCAAGCTACCAAACCTGCCTCGTGTGTGAGTTAAGGGCAAGAAGGCTGCCTTCCGTGGGGAAATGGGGAAGGGTTACTCTCGGGCGGGCAATCTCCCGTCCTGCCAGCTTCACTGTGTGAGGGGCTCGCAGGGAACAAGTCGGGGGGTCTGGAGTTGATTTCCACACTGACGAGGCTGTTCAGCAGCGCCTGCCAAAGACCACTCCTTCCCCATGAGGAATGATGAGAACCTTCCCACACGAGCCTGAGACAGACATGTCAACTGTGATGAACCCCCACGTTTCGGACAAGGGTCTCCCCCGCTGTGCTGAGCCGAAGGCCTCTGTGGAGGGGCTTGCTCTGAGCAGTGCCTCTTGCCCCCCTTCACTGCCACGCAGATAGCGGAGCCAAGGGGTTCACCTGGACTCCCGCGCAGGCACAGTCTTACTTTGTGGCTGGGAGGCCTGCCTTGATGCTGATCTTGGCTTCTCTGACCCCCGTTATCCTTGGAAGTAAAGCTCAGGGGGTTGCCGGCTGTCCTACTTCAGGCCACAGATCTGTGTCATGCAGGGTTCAGAGCATGAAGGCGGCCGGTAGAGCAGCCTCGTGGTGACTGGCTGACGGGCCGCTCCGCCAGTGGAGGCCTGGCCTTAAACGCACCTTCTCTGGAGCCCTGGGGAAAGTTTGTGGGCTCTGCCACATGAGGCCTGCACGGGGGAGTGAGGGCAGGCATTCTCCCAGCCTTGAGCTGCTGGGAGGGAGTTAACTGGGGCGGCTCCACCCACGAGGACCCCCCCTCCCCACCACCTGCATGCCTAAAACACATCGTCTCTAATGGTTACAACAGCCTCTCAAAAAGATACCATTCCCACTTCACAGACAAAGAAACCGAGGCCCAAAGAGTTGACGTGAGTCGCCGCACTCCTGGATGTGCACACCCGATGTGGCAGAAGCAGGCTGGGAGGTGGCCCCGTCTGCCGCCCCAGACGGGAGGGCCGGGGGTGGGGGCTCCCCCCACGCCCCCCCCTGCAGCGCCGGGCTCCGTGCCGGGGTGCAGGTGCCCGAGGCCCCCCCGGCTGGCAGGCGGCGGCCAGCGAGGCCAGGAGTGGGCGGCTTTCGAGGCGGCAGTCGTGCACAGCTGCGGAGGGCTGTCGTGTTACAGACCCACGTGCTCCTCGCCTGCCCTTTTGTTTTCTTAACTTCTCACCACAATAGAAACTGCTTATCTGCAGGTGGGCCGCTATTCTGAGAGCTCCGGCGGGGCGCCGCGAGTGGCGCTCGGGCAGGAGGCCGCTGCTACAGTCCCAGCGCTGGCCGCCACAGGCCCCTTCCCCTCCCGTAACCCAGTGGGGCACGCCAAGCAGGCTGCCTGACTCTCGCTTAAGCTTCCAAATGATTTTCTAATAAACTGACACACAGTACAGGAAAGCGCGGAAAATGCCTCTGCGACCGTACAGATGGTTGTAAAGCAACAGCTGGTCATCGGGGCAGGAAATGGAACCTCACCAGCACCCCAGATTCTGGCCATGTTACTTTCCGGCTGGCAGTCACACCCCATGCCGGACTCCCCGCTCTCAGAGTCTCCAGGAATCATTTGCATGCACGCTGATGAGAAGTCCAGGGGTCTGGAGCTGATTCTGGGAGACAAGGCTGGGAGGAAGGTGGTCAGTGCAACTGCTCAGCATCACCTGATATGTATGGATATATGTATCCAGGTAGGTAGGTACGGAGACAGACGGATGGATGGATTGGTCTGCTCCTCACACCTGAGTTTAGGCCAGACAGGCAGAGCCCCACAGTACTGCTGGGCCATTAGAACATGCTTGGACATGTGATGGGAATGAAGGAATGTGCCCTCACTGGAAGGCCTCAGCAGAAGGACCTGGTTGAGACTCTATCCAGCCAGAAGTGACAAAAAACTGAAAACCAGTGGCTTGAACAACTAAGGGGTTTGTTTTCCTCATATAACATGACTCGAAGGTGCCGCAGGCCACCCGGTCTGTCTCCAACTTTCTGCTCTGCCATCTCAAGCATGTGGTTTTCAGCCTCAGGTTCATTGCCTCACCATTGCAAGGTGGCTTCTGCCATTCCTAGGACTTCATCTGTGCTCAAGGCAGGCAGGCAGGAAGGGGAAGGGCAAAGGGCAAAGCCAGCTGAGTCTTTCACCTCTCAAGGAGCCTCTTCCAGTAACCTCCACTTGCCTCTCATTGGTCAGAATTGCGTCCTTGGCCACTCTTAATTGCAGGGGAGCCTGGGAAATCAACTTTTAAAAAAGAGCTGGTCACACCACTACCCCAAGAATAGATACTGAGAAGGGAACTCGTACTGTTCTTCCTCAAAGAAATACTTTGGATTCAGGGCAGTGAGGAACCCCCCACCCCCCGCCAGCTGCCTCCCAAGTTTGGTGGGTCCAGTAAGTAGCCACAGGGCTCCTATTCAGTGGGGCTGTAAGTCTGGGCCCCAGAGCTGGATGACAGAGGACTAAGAAAAGGCTAAGCCATCTCTCAAGGTCCCCTCTCACTCCTTCCCCCACACAGCCTGCAGCCTCACTGCAAAACCAAAGCTGAATATTTTAAAGTGTTGTTTCCCCACCAATGATGCACCTGCTTGTAAATGTGTTAAGACGAGCTAAGTGGTAGGACTTAAGTGAGGGCATCCAAGAAGGTCAAGGCACAGATACCCCGAAATCAGCCAGGAGCTACATTCTCGTGGGCGGAGGCCCCATCCGGATCCGGAGAAGAACGATCAGAGCATTATGTTTATCCACCATCCATAATTATTCTATAGCTTTTTTCTAAGTATGACAATATTATTTTTTACTTTTTTATTCCTTTTCTTTTTTAAATTATCAGTATTATATTATGATGATTTCTAAGAGTTCCTTCTATATAGAGGGTTTCAACCATGTTCAGAGTACCTAAAGGTAAAGGGGCACTGATAGTCCAGAGTCAACAATGCAGGCTGAGGTCTGACTGGAGGGAAGGGCCCCGAATGCTTGGGGGAGAACGGGGCGGGGGGGGCATAGTGGGGTCAGGTCTCCTCCTCACCACTCCCCATCAGAATTTAGGACACTGAGATATTTAAAAATTGGGATATTTCGCATCAAAATAGGGGTTTCTACCTTTGGAAAAATCAGGAGATCTAGCAAATAAGGAGTCCGCATTGCTTTAGGTCAACCATCTTCTGCAGTGGAGACCTTCACACAGGAAAGCACGTCCAGCTCACCGTAGTCCTCCTCACTCCCCAAGATGGTGCTCTTGTACTGTTGTTCCCTTATCCCCACGTATTTCTGCACATTTGTGTTACTAGAGTTTGAGTTTGCAACCCCTAATGGAGAACAGAGCCTCTAATTTCTATACCAGCGGCCTAGGATGATAGAGTGAGTTGCCCAGGACACAAAGCCTGGAATGGCATAGCCGAGTCTGCAGTCAGGGTCTCCTGGGACCCAGTTATGATTGAAAACATCTCTCGTGGACATTTACAAACATTGCTAACCCCATTGCTCCCAGGGCCGTGAGCTGCGGTCACCTGGGAGCATCTGAATGTTGCTGACACCAGGCTGTGTTTGTGGAACTCCTGGACGGGCAGGGAGATGCCCAATAGGCTGGGCGCAGCGGGAGCCCCTGACCCCGGGCCCTGTTCCCACGGGGAGCGGAAGTCCCAGCGGTTGAGGTGAGAATGTGAGGCTGCCCTGGGTGGGCAGAGGCAGCCACAGACAGCTGCAGCAGGCTGGTGCCAGACCCAGATGTACTCTCTTCACCCTTTCTGCAAAATTGCTGCCATGTGCAGAAATATAGAAACGTGCAAAATCTGAGAGCCAGCACTCAGGAGTCGGCCCCCACCCTCCTGTGTATGCAGGCGGCCCTCGTGACTCAGCCCCAGCCCAACCATGCACATCTTTCAGGCAACTCGGGGTTAAAGAGAGAGAGGTGTTTTTGATCCCCAGAGGGGTGGTTTGAGCAGGAGAGGAGAGGGAGGGGCCTCAGGCCTTGGCCAGCAGGTGGGTCTCGCCTTGGGAGGACGGAGGGGGGGGGGGGGGGGCTGCAATGCAGGCTGGTGGCCAAGCTGGCGGGCCAAGCGGGAAAGAAGCAAAGCCCCCATGGTGGTCTTCCTGGTCTGCCGTCCTCCTCTGTGTCCTCACTCTGCCAGCAACCCCTCTCCTCTTGCCCGGACAGAGCCCCAGCCCCCAGCCCTGGAAGTGTCCTGTCTGCTGTCTTTGTCCTCTGGGGCCTCTCCTGTCCCAGGGATGGCCCAGGAGAGTAGGGATGCAGCTACTGCGTCCCCAATACCTCAGGGCAAGTTTCCTCTGCAGCCTTCCTGTGGTCGTTATGCAGCCTAGGGGAGGACGGAGCGGGGAGACACCTGTGCCCACGGGGGGCCACCCTGCTCCCATGGCTCCCACTGGCACTCCTTTTCTGACAACACAGGCACCCACTCCCTCATCAGCATCCGAGAGGCAGTGTTAAGTCATGGCCCTCAGACCAGAGTGAATAACGAGAGACCGAGAGGTTGGCAGGCGGCTCCTTACCTGGGTCCCCCATAAGGGACAGCATAGTGATTCAGGACGTAGCTCTTCCCACCCGAGCTCACAGAGATGGTCCTGTTCTCCAACCAGAAGTCCAATTCCAAGGCTAGGGTCCCGATGTTGTCCCTGGGGTGGAGCCAGGCACCGCCTCAGCCCAGGCACGGCCCCTCAGTCGCACCCTGGGAGGTCCCAGGTAGGGCGGCCTGCGCGGCAGCAGGGGGGCTGGGGGGCCCACCGGAGGAAGGCGGTGTCGTTGGTGTGGGTCACGTAGCGGTCCATCATGAGAGTCAGGAGGGGGGGCGGGCTCCGCTGCAGGTAATACACGCGGGCCCCGTTGGGGACGTGTCCGTAGCTGCCAGGAAGGACGCGGGCTGAGGTGCGTCTGCCCAGCGGCGAAGGCCAAGGCCAATCCAGCGCCAAGCCCTTGGCACCCCCTTCTCCGCCCCAGCCTTGAGGGGCCCGCCCCCCCTTACATCCGCACCAGGTCCAGGAAGTTCTGCAGCATGCCCTTCACCGTCCCGGGCATCTCAGAGAGGAGCAGCCCCTCCATCACCCAGTAGGAGTCCCTGGGGAAGCGGACAGCTCGCGCACCGGCCTGTGCACCCGGGCCAGTCAGGGTGCCCCCCTCTGCTCGGGACAGCCCGCTGGCCCCGGGCTCCCCGACTCCCGGCCTGCAGGCCTGGCTGCTCACCAGTAGTAGAACTCCACGAAGCGCCCGCCAGGCACGATGAAGGGGTGTGCCGAGTAGATCAGAGAGAACTGCTCCGGGTGGCTGAGGACCTCTGGCTTCACCTGCAGTCGGGACAGGGGCACAGGGAGCCCACAGGCCCCGCCGTGTGGAGGCCCTGGCGGCCGGTGCATGCGTTCTGGCTCTGCTGCTGGTCAGCCGTGTGGCTTTGGTCAAGGCCGGAGCCGCCGCAAGCCAGGTCTGCTCGGCCCCACAGGCCGGCCTCTGGAGTCCCTGCTAACTCAGCCCGGCCCTGGCAGGGGCTCACCAGGCAGCGGCCAGTATCAGGACCAGGCAGGGGGACCGTTTCCTCCACTCCCGTTCCGCCATCTCTGCTGCCACCGCCCAGCCAGGCGCAGAGACCCAGGGCCCCCATCCTCTGGCCCAGGTGTGGAGTGTGAAAGTTAATGAAAGGAAACTTCATTTAGAATGGAGTCGGGAGGCCGGCAGGTGAACCTCTCCGACCCCACCACTCTTCGTCAATTGCAGACCCAAACTTTCAGGTGGATGCTACCTTATTATCCCGGCAAGAGGGGAAGGTTTCTTCCGCCCCAGCAACAGCCCAGCCAATGAGAGGCAGCCGCAGCTCAGCCAATGAAAAGCTACTGTACTCAGGGCGCCTGGGTGGCTCAGTTGGTTAAGCGACTGCTTTCGGCTCAGGTCATGATCCTGGAGTCTGAGGATCGAGTCCCGCATCGGGCTCCCTGCTCAGCAGGGAGTCTGCTTCTCCCTCTGACCCTTCCCCCTCTCATGTGCTCGCTCTCTCTCTCCCTCTCTCTCATTCTCTCTCTCTCTCAAATAAATAAATAAAATCTTTAAAAAAGAAAAGCTACTGTACTCAGAACTCCCAGTTTACTCCAGTGGACTTTTTGTTTATAACAGCCTTCCCAACATCCCCCTCTCCTCCATAAAAGAGCGCAACTCTCCGGGGTTGTGCGGCCTTGTCCAGGGTTTTCCGGTAGTTTCTTCCTTCTGTATTGCAGTTCTCTGCTGTTCCTAAATTAACCCATTTTTGTTGGCGAAATACCTGGCAGTTTTATTTGTAAGGTTATTTTTAACCCTAAACCGTTTGCCCAGTGAGGCAGACGTACATGATCGTGGTGTCGGGAGCGCAACTGTAGGACCACAGTGGGGCTTGCTCTGCCCCCCTGCCAGGTGTTTTCTCCGTTCATTGTCTCCTGGTTCTGTACCAGTGAGTGTGGTGTCAGAGGGAGAGGGGTCAGCTGTCAGTTATTTTGAGGGGAGTAGTGGAACAGAGCTTGGCTTTGTTCCTGTGGGGCTGGCTGGGTGAGGAAGCGGCCCGAGCTAGGAAGGAGCCTGGAGCACCACTCCGTGCCGGCAGGTGCCAGGGCCCTGAGGCCTGCCTGGGAGGACAGATGCTGTGCAGCCTTGTGCAAAACACTGCCCTCTCTGAGCCTGAGACAAAGGGCGGAAGTGTCTAACAGACTGTTGAGCACAGGTCACAATCAGCAGTGGCAGTTATTCCCAAGCAGAGGTTTGGCCCGGTTAGCTCAGGGAACAGAGAGCCCTGCTGGGGAGTGAACAGTTACCACTGGTGTAAGAGGCAGGTCGGAGTAGCCTGGAGGTGGCAGGACAGGCTGGGTGTGCCAGGGAAGAGGCTGTTGAGGGCTTCGGGGAAGAGGTGAAGAATTAGAAGTACTTTCACTTCTAACCCCCCTGCCCCTACCCCCCTGAGTTTCTTTCTAGAGAGCTGCAGTAGGATACAGGGTTGGGGCCTTCTGTCTAAACCTAGTTTCACCTCAGAGTATGCTTCCAAAGCCATGAATTACTGGAATTTGCAGAAATAGTGCTGGGCTGTTTTTTTTTTTTTTAAGATTATTTATGTATTTGAGAGAGAGAGAGCACATAAGAGGGGGAAGGGTCAGAGGGAGAAGCAGATTCCCTGCTGAGCAGGGATCCCAATGCAGGACTCGATCCCGGGACTCCAGGATCATGACCTGAGCCGAAGGCAGTGGCTTAACCAACTGAGCCACCCAGGTGCCCCTGTGCTGGGCTGTTTTTGAAGGCTACCTATGAAACGAGGAGAAAGGTGCCTGGCTTGACTATGACCTGGAACAGGGAAGGTCTTGGGATTTGTACCCATTCAGCCACACCTGTTTGGGGAACAGCTGCTACTCCTGGGTGTCGTGGATAAGGCCCTGAAATATCTGGAGGTGAGGGGGGCAGCAGAGCGGGCTGGTATACTGGGGGCAGGACCACCTGCTCTCTCCCTGAGTCTGAACTACGGACCTCTGGCAAGTGGCAGCCACCCCCTCCTGCCCCCACTCTGGGTCTGAGCCTGCGGGTCCCACTGGAGCCACTAGGGGGCAACTGTGAGCTAAAAAGACAGAAGCCCAGGAAGGGGGCCATCTGGCTTAAGGAGGACCCAGCCTCTTGGCTCCTCATCCAGCCCCCACCCACAGTCCTAGAAATGTCTGGAACCTTCTAGGACAGCCAGATCTTGACCTACCGGTACGGGATCCCGACCTCCCTCCGGAAAACAGGCCAGCAGTGGGACTTCCCCAATGCCTGGGCCCCCCTGCAGGACCTGGTCATCAGAGGTAGGGAGTAGGGAGGTGGGGATGGGGCATATCCCAGGGCCATCCCCCGCTTGCATCTGGAGGGTCCGCCCCCTGCTGCTGGGAAGGTGTGAACAAAGCACGTGGGGTCCTTCCCTGGCTCTTCTGGTCTCGTGGCTTCCCACTCGGCTGACCTTTGATAGAGGGAACCAGCCCTCCTTTCTCCCTCCAAAGCCAGGCCCTGGGGAAGGAGCACACTGGCTTTTCGTGTGACTCACGATGGAGGTCTTAGGGCCCGGGCCTCTTTCCCTCCTTGAGGAGAGTAAGGCTCTGGCCACCCCAGGGGACTCAGGAGATTCAGGGTCCTGCCTGGGGTGGGGTCTAGGTCTGGCCAAGTCTCCTTCACCTCGGGCCCAGGAAGTGGCTTTCCAGCTGGCTCAGAATTGGATCCGAACCAACTTTGAGGTCTACTCCCAAAAGTCAGCCATGTTTGAGGAGGTGAGCTGCTCCTGAGCCCAGAGCCTCCTGGGCTCCTCCCCACGGTGAGCTGGGGGGAGGCCAGGCTTCACCAAGCCCAGGGGCAGTGGGGACGCCCGGTGGCCATTCTTGGGCACTGCAGGGGTCAGAGCTGCAGGCCAGAGCAGCTTCTCCCAAAGGGGCTCCCATCTCTTGCTCCCCCTGGAGGGCTGAGGTGGGGGGCCTGGGGGTGGTGTCCCACCTTAGAGTCTGTCCTGCTGTTCCCAGTGTGACATCAGCACCGGTGGTCAGCCAGGGGGCGGAGGGGGGCATGACGTTCAGGCGAGTGGGCCCACACCCTACGGGGAACTCCAGGGCTGGCTGTGTTGTCCCCACAACCGCCCATGACCTCCCCTGTCCGGGCCTCTGTTTCCTCCCACGTATGTGGGTCCCCAGGGAGGAGGCTGACTGGAGCTCCTTTGCACCCCTGGGGCTGGGCAGTTCTCGGGCCTCTGGGTGGGGAATCTCACAGCCCCTAAAAGGATTTGGGGCCTCCCCCAGAGATCTTGCCCCACTGACCCTGTCTCTCTCCAGGAGGGCTTTGGCTGGACCAGTGGAGTGGTCCTGATGCTCCTGGACCGCTAGGGTGACCGGCTGAGCTCGGGGACCCAGACAGCTTTCCTGGAGCCCCCCCCCCCCCCCCCCCGCCTCACGGCTGCCCTTCTACTCAGCCTCCCGCTCAGCCTCCTGCCTCCTGCCACAGTGATGGGCCTCCCTGCCCCGTCTGCCTCATTAAACTTCTGCGTGAGTCCCTACCTTCGCCTGCCTCTTCATCTTCCATCCCCCACCCCCAGCCAGTCCTTGGAGTGGGGTCAGGGG
Organism: Callorhinus ursinus; assembly: GCF_003265705.2. Classification (NCBI taxonomy): domain Eukaryota; kingdom Metazoa; phylum Chordata; class Mammalia; order Carnivora; family Otariidae; genus Callorhinus; species Callorhinus ursinus. The sequence goes on along the minus strand of NW_027397081.1, from coordinate 15,206,298 downwards.
AGGGACCTAGAAGTCATGGGTTGGGCCCTTGTTCCTCCTGGAACATCATTGTCCCTCCTGGAACATCAGTAAGGGGGACGTCCTGTTTTGTGGGGACACAATCCCATACCCCATGTAACCTGGCCTCCCAAACATGTAGTCCAAATGCTTTATTGTTCTGTTGAAGGGGTGTACAAATACTAAAAATCACCCAGACCTGGTGTCCCAGCTACAAGTGGGCCCCAAGTGCTGGGAAGGAGGACAGGGAGGTGGGATGAAACACCGCCTCCCTGAACTACCTTTCAAAAAAGTCCAAATTTGAACATACTAGTCTAGATCATCTTATGCCCCTGGGTACTTTGGAAAACAGTGCAGGAATACTGGCACTTATTTTGTGAGCTTTATGTGCGCAGAGAGGAAGGGAGCCCTGCAAAGACCACTGTCCTCCCAGGGTGAGAATATAAAAGTTGAGAGAATTGAAGGGATTGGGCGTTCTGTGTTACTAATTGGAGCTTTCGGTGCCACTTTCATGGATAGAACATCTAGACAGAAGATCATAAAGGAAAGAGAAGACCAGCACCATAAAACAATTAGACCTAATATATATAGAATTCCGTACCCAGCAACAGTAGAATACATAATTCTTTTCAAGTGCACATAGAACATTCTCCAGGGTAGATCATATGTTAGGCCACAAAACAAGTCTCAGTAAATTTTAAAAGATTGAAATTATAGAAAGTATCTTCTCCAACCATAATGGAATGAAGCTAGTAATAAATAACAGAAGGAAAACTGGAAAATGTGGAAATTGACACACTTTTAAGCAACCAGAGAGTCAAAAGAAGAAATCACAAAGAAGGGAAATAAGAAAATACTTACAGATGAATGAAAACAAGGAGACAATATACCAAAATTTATGGGATGCAGCAAAGGCAGTTCTCAGAGGGAAATTTACAGGAGTGTTTACATTACAAAAGATCTTAAATAAATAACCGTCTTTATACCTTGAGAAATAGAGGAAAGCAAGCTAAACCCAAAGCTAGCAGAAGAGTAAAGAAAGATTGAGCATAAGGAAATAATATGGAGAATAGAAAATCAAGAGAGAAAAATCAAATCAAAAGTTTCTTTGGAAAAAAAGAATAGATCTGTATTTTTAAATTTCTCTTTTTAGATTTTATTTATTTGACCGAAAGTACAAGCAGAGAGAGCAGCAGAGGGAAAGGGAGAAGCAGACTTTGCACTGAGCAGGGAGCCCGATCCAGGGCTGATCCCAGGACCCTGAGATCAGGACCTGAGCAGAAGGCAGACACTTAACCACCGAGGCGCCCCAAGAAAATAGATCTTTAGCTATGGAAAAAAATTGACAAAGGCCAAAGAAGGTACAAATAAAATCAGAAATGAAAATGGTGGGGCGCCTGGGTGGCTCAGTCATTAAGCGTCTGCTTTCCGCTCAGGTCATGATCCCGGGGTCCTGCGATCGAGCCCCGCATCAGGCTCCCTGCTCGGCGGGAAGCCTGCTTCTCCCTCTCCCACTCCTCCTGCTTGTGTTCCTGCTCTCCCTGTCTCTCTCTGTCAGATAAATAAAATCTAAAGAAAGAAAAAGAAAGGAAGAAAGAAAATGGAGACACTACTACAGACCTTATAAAAATAGAGAAAACTGAGAACATTGGATAACCACTACAAAATGTACAAATTCCTAGGAACACACAAATTACCAAATAGATGCAAGAAGAAATAGAAAATCTCAACAGATTTATAATGAGGTTATAATAAAAAACCACCCAACAATGAAAACTCCATGTGATGGTTAATTTTATGTATCAGCTTGGCTAGGCCAAGGTAACACAATATTTTTTTTTAATTTTTTTAAAGATTTTATTTATTTGACAGAGACACAGCGAGAGAAGGAACAGAAGCAGGGGGAGCGGGAGAGGGAGAAGCAGGCTTCCCGCTGAGCAGGGAGCCCGATGCGGGGCTCGATCCCAGGACCCTGGGACCATGACCTGAGCTGAAGGCAGATGCCTAACGACTGAGCCATCCAGGCACCCTGGTAACACAATATTTAGTCAAAAATTATTGTAGATGTTTCTAGGAAGGTATTTTTAGATTAGATTAACCCTTAAATCAGGAGACTTCTGAGTAAATTAGCCTTGTCACCTTAATAAAAATAGCCAATTAGCTTACAGGAAAATGAGTTTATTTGGAAATAGCAGAGGAATTGCAATTCAGGGCATGCAAACCATAGGCAAGTCCAGACAACAGAGGAGGAGGAGTGTTCTTTTATAGAGGAAAGAAGGAAGTTGAGAGGGGCAGTTTGGAGTGAAACTCCATTCCAAACAGAGCAAGAATTTGTGATTGTAGTGACTTCTCATTGGCTGAGCTGTGGTGGTTCTCATTGGCTGGGTTGCTGGGCAAAGAGAAAAACCTTTCCTTCTGCTGGGATGCAGAAAATTAGCTTTGAAGAGTGGTACCTCTGTGAGCATGCCACCTTCAGGACTTCCCAACTATATTTTGAAATGAGATTTTCCTTTATTCACTTCATACCCTCCATATTGTGAGTGGACCTCCTCCAATCAGTTGAAGTCCTTAATAGAAAAACACTGACCTCCCCAGAAGACGAGGGAATTCTGCCCAACAGACTGCCTTAGACTTCTCTGGGTCTCCAGCCTGCTGACCTAGTTTGCAGATTTTGGACTTGTGAACCTCCACAATCACGTAATCAAAAATTTAAAGATAACTCTCAGTCTCTCTCTCCACACACATTCTATTGTATCTGTTTCTCTGGAGAATCCTAATACAGTCCAAGACCAACATCTTCATTGGCCAACTCTACCACACATCTAAAGAAGAGTCAAAGGGGTACCTGGGTGGCTCAGTTGGTTAAACATCCTTGGCTCGGGGTCTTGGGATCAAGCCTTCAGTGGGGAGCTTGCTTCTCCCTCTCGTTCTGCCTCTCCCCTTCACTTGTTCTCTTTCTCAAATAAAATAAAAAATAATAAAAATAAAGAAGAGTTAACCCCAATCCTTTTCAAACTCTTCCAAAATAGGATGAAACACTTCCTAACACCTCCTATGAAGCCAACAATACCTGATGCTTATGCTATATAAAGATCTCACAAGAAAATTATTTATGTATGTGATGCAAAAATCCTCAACAAAATACTAGCAAACCAAATCCAATGGCTTAGTAAAAGAGTTATACACCATGCAAGTGAGATTTATCCTAAGAATGCAAGGATGGCTCAACAGAAGAAAATCAGTGTAATGCACTGCATTAATAGAACAGAGGAAAAAAACTCTACACGATTATTGATGCAGAAAAGGTATTTGACTAAACCCAACACACTTTCATGACAAAAACATTCTAAAAACTAGCAATAAAAGGGAACTTCTTCAGAGCACTTTAGGGAATTAATGAAAAACTCACATGTAGTATCACAATGGTGAAAGACTGGAAGCTTTCTCCTTAAAATTAGGAATGAGACAAGGATGTCTACTTTCACCTCAGCTGTTCAACACCGTACCAGAAATTCTAGCTGAAGCAACAGGACAAAAAGAAAGAAAGAAAAGAAAAGGCGTTCAAATTAGAAAGGAAGAATTTATTCACAGATGACGTGATTCGATGTATAGAAAATCCTGAAAGATCCACAGGAAAGCTGGGTCTGATAAATAGATTCAGCAAAGTTGCAGGCAGAAGATTAATACTCAAAAATCAGTTGCATTTCTACATACCTGCCAAGAAAAATCTGAAAAGGAAATTTAAGAAGCCATCACATGTGCAAACATCTAATAAATAAAATACCTAGGAATAAACTTACCCAAGGAGATGAAAGACTTCTACACTGAACATGGCAAAAGTCACAGAAGGACACAAATTGTATGATTCCACTTACATGAAGTATCAAGACTAGGTAAATTCATAGACACGGAAGGTAGAATAGTGGTTTCCAGGGGCCGTGGGGAGAGAGGACTGAGGACTTACTGCTTGATGTTATAGAATGTATCTTTGGGATGATAAAAGTTTTGATGGGGTGCCTGGGTGCTGCATTTGGTTAAGCATCCATCTGACTCTTGCTTTCGGCTCAGGTTGTAATCTCAGGGTAATGAGATTGAGCCCCTCATCAGGCTCCATTCTCAGCAGAGCCACCTTAGGATCCTCTCTTCTTCTCCCTCTGCCCCTCCCACTTGTGTACGTGCACTCTTTCCCCCCTCCCAAAATCTTTTTTTTAAGATTTTTTTAATTTATTGACAGCAAGCAGGGGGAGAGGGAGAAGCAGACTTCCCTCTGAGCAAGGAGCCCGATGCGGGGCTCGATCCCAGGACCCTGGGATCATGACCTGAGCGGAAGGCAGACACTTAATGACTGAGCCACACAGGCGCCCCTAAAATAAATCTTTTTTTTTAAAACATTTTGAAAATAGTGGTGATAGTTGGGAAATACTATGAATATAATGTAAATGAATTCTGTAATTTAAAATGGATGAAATGGCAGATTTTATGTGATATCCATTCAACCACAAGAAACATTTTTAAAAAGGAAGGATGCTCATGGATCAAAAGAACAAATATTGTTAAAATGTTTATGTTACCATAGAGCAATCTACACATTCAGTGCAATCCCTATCAAAATACCATCAACAATTTTCACAGAGCTGGAACAAATAATCCTAAAATTTGTATGGAACCAGAAAAGACCCTGAGTAGCCAGAGGAATGTTGAAAAAGAAAAGCAAAGCTGGGTGCCTGGGTGGCTCAGTTGGTTAAGCGACTGCCTTCGGCTCAGGTCATGATCCTGGAGTCCCGGGATCGAGTCCCACATCGGCCTCCCTGCTTGGCGGGGAGTCTGCTTCTCCCTCTGACCCTCTTCCCTCTTGTGCTCTCTATCTCTCATTCTCTCTCTCTAATAAATAAATAAAATCTTTAAAAAAAAAAAAAAAAAGAAAAGCAAAGCTGGTGGCATCACAATTCTGGACTTCAAGCTGTATTACAAAGCCGTAATCATCGAGACAGTATGGTATTGGCACAAAAACAAACACATAGATCAATGGAATAGAATAGAAACCCCAGAAATGAACCCTCAACTCTGTAGTCAATTAATCTTTGACAAAGCAGGAAAGAATATGCAATGGAAAAAAAGTCTCTTCAACAAATGGTATTGGGAGGTTTGGAAAGCCACATGCAGAAGAATGAACCTGGACCATTTCCTTACACCACACACAAAAATAGACTCAAAATGGATGAAAGACCTAAATGTGAGACAGGAATCCATCAAAATCCTAGAGGAGAACACAGGCAGCAACCTCTTGACCTTGGCCGCAGCAACTTCTTGGTAGACACGTCTCCAAAGGCAAGGGAAACAAAAGTAAAAATGAACTAGTGGGACTTCATCAAGATAAAAAGCTTTTGCACAGCAAAGGAAACAGTCGACAAAACCAAAAGACCACCGACAGAATGGGAGAAGATATTTGCAAATGACATATCAGATAAAGGGCTAGTATCCAAGATCTATAAAAAGCTTATCAAACTCTACACCCAAAGAACAAATAATCCAGGCAGGAAAGGGGCAGAAGACATGAACAGACATTTCTCCAAAGCAGACATCCAAATGGCCAACAGACACATGAAAAAATGCTCCACATCACTCGGCATCAGGGAAATACAAATCAAAACCACATTGAGATACCACCTCACACGGGTCAGAATGGCTAAAATTAACAAGTCAGGAAACAACAGATGTTGGCGAGGATGTGGAGGAAGGGGAACCTTCTTAGCCTGCTGGTGGGAACGCAAGCTGGTGCAGCCACTCTGGAAAACAGTATGGAGGTTCCTCAAAAAGTTAAAAATAGAACTACCCTATGATCCAGCAATTGCACTATTTACCCAACGGATACAAAGATAGTGACTCAAAGAGGCACCGGCACCCCAGTGTTTATAGCAGCAATGTCCACAGTAGCCGAACCATGGAAAGAGCCCAGATGTCTATTGACAGATGAATGGATAAAGAAGATACCGTGTGTGTACACGCACACTCACATATGTGTACACCCACATATATACGTACAGTGGCATATTACTCAGCCATCAGAAAATGAAGTCTTACCATTTGCAATGCTGTGGATGGAACTGGAGGGAATTATGCTAAGCAAAATAAGAGAAGGACAATTATATGGTTTCACTCATGTGGAATTTAAGAAACAAAACAGGATCATAGGAGAAGAGAGGGAAAAATAAGATGAAAATAGAGAGGGAAGCAAACCATAAGAGATTCCTAAGTCTAGGAAACAAACTGAGGGTTCCCGGAGAGGAGAGGGGTGGGGGGATGGAGTAATTGGGTGACAGGCATTTAAGGAGGGCACGTGATGGAACGAGCACTGGGTGGTATATGCAACTGGTGAATCACTGACCGCTACCTCTGAAGCCAGTAATATACTCTATGTTATGTAATTGAATTTAGACTAAACACACAAAAAAGGAAGGAAGTGTGTAGCATCTGGAGGCAGGGGTGTCCGGAAGGAGGGGGGCAAACAGGGCAGAGGTGACCTTTCCGGTGGGGAGGGCAGGGCCATCTTGTCCTGTGGCAGACCCTGCTTGGGTGTAGACAGCAAGCCTGAGTCGTAAAGGAAAGGTCACACAGTCACGAAATCTCGGGTGGTGACCAGTTCACAGCGCACCCCTTACCGCGCACATCCCCCCCCGGCCCCCGTGCCATTTCAGGCCTGAGCCATCAGTCTGCCCACACTGCTGCAGCATCCTCATGTGCCCCGGCCACGCGCCATGGCTGGGACAGAAACCTGAGCCGTTCTGTTTGAAATGTCAGAGGAAAAGGTAACTCTCTGCAGTGGTGATCTTGGGGCTGAACAACTGGCATCTGGGTCACAGATGTGCCCCTGACATGCCTGTGCCCGCTGCCCCCGCTGCCACCCCACCACATGACTCTGAGGGAAGGGCCCGTGCCGGCGGCACCTGCAGAGATGAAGAAAACAAAGGAGAACAAGTACGAGGTGGGGGCAGGAGTTGGCCTCTGCAAGCTGAGCGCAGGAGTGGCAAGGTGCAGTGCACAGACCTGGCATCCAGCCCCTCAGGTGGCCACGCCCCACACATGGACTTTGGCTGCCTCAGGTAGGCGGGTGAATCAGGCTGTGCCCCTGCAAGCGAGAGGTACCAGGGCTGACTCCTGGGCCACGGCCACAGCCACCATGCAGGGAAAGACCCAGGAGCTGTGCTTGCTGCTTCTGTTGGGGCTGGGGTCCCAGGGTGCCCTGCCCCCACCCTGTGACAGGTAGGAGTGGGGAAGGCAACTGGGGCTGGGGCAGGAAGGTCGGGGTCCGGAGGTTGGGATGAGATCTCAGGCGCTGGGGGTTCAGCCCTTGGGAGGGAAGAGGAGGGAAGGAAATTAGCTTTCCTGGTGTAGCAGGCTCTGTGCCGGACACCGGACCTCCAGTGCTGGGGAAAGAGGGGGCTGCCTCCTGATCCAGGTGCCAACCTTCCAGTGCCCTCCATCCCTCCGTCCACCCCTGGCTCCAAGCTCCTCCTCAAACTGTGTGGGGCTCTCCTCCCGTTGTTCTGGGAAACTTTCTGCCGGGTTTCCAGTTTCCCCAGCTTGGAGGTGAGAGGCAGTGTCAGGGCCCGAAAAGTGCTCCTAAGTTTAACCTCTGACCTCGGTGACCAAGAGCCAAGTCAAACCTCTTTGCAGAGCCATAGTTCCCATCTCCAAATAAGACAGATAAGTGAGACTAGACTGTCCTGCTTCTTGGGCTCACAGGGCATCATCCATTTCTCATTTAAATGGGTTTCTTGAGCTCTCACTATGTCCCTTGGGCTGCAGCAGGGAGCGAGAGAAACAAGGTCCCTGTCTTCGGGGAACTTACGCAATTAGCAAGGAAAATACTGATAGAAGCATAGCTAAAAATCAGATGCAATGAGGGAGCCGCTCCGGGTGAGTAGAGGGTGTCTCAGATGGGATGGAGAGGGAAGATGTCTGCAGAGGAGACAGTGGAGCTGAACCGTGGAAGCAACCATCATCTCTGTGCAGATCTGGAAGCCCGTCCAGGCAGGGGAACTGAAGTGCAAAGGCTCTGAGGTCATGATTCAAGGAAGAAGGCCTCTGTGGCCAGGACAGAGGTGGGAACAGGCCAGGGGAGAGACGAGGACCAGGGCTCAGGTGTCAGTGGTAGGACCAGAAAGGTGAGAAGTGGTTCCGGATGGGATGTATTTTGCAGGGGGTGCTGATAGGACTTGCTGATGATCGAGGAATGTGAAGGGAAAGGTATTACCCAGGGATGATTCATAGATTTTGTTCTGAGCAGTTGTAATAAGGATTTCGGAGTGGCTGTGTGATCAAGAGTTTTGTCAAGCATGAGGCGGGTTTCCAAAAGTATGGAGAGAAGACTATGTCCGGGGTTGGTAAGACCACCCCCAGCTCCAGTGATTGACTACTCACCAAATAGTTACATCCGGGGTTACATTTATTCCAGTGAAGGGCTATGGACTAAAATCAGGAAAGGTAAAAGGCACAGAGTCCAGGAGAGAAGAAACACCAGCTCCATTTGTCCTCTTCCAGTGGATTTGTATGAATAGAACTTACCTTTTCCAGCAACATGTATGACATCATGCATGAGGTATGGCCAACCAAGAAGCTCACCCGGGCCTCGAGTTCAGGGTTGTCACTGGGGCTCGTGACAGAGGCGTGGAGTACTTAGTTACTCAGTCTCCAGGTCTCTAAGTCTGAGTGATGCTGGGTGGCCCTCGGTCCTTCTGTGAGTCAGCACATTATTGAACCTGATGGGTTTGGGGGAACCTCCCAATTTGTAGCCAGTTGGTCAGAAGTGGGTGTGGTTTGGGGCCCCCCCGAACTGACCCCTGCTGGCTGGAACGAGGGCCGTCTTGGGGACTGTGCCCATGGCCTGAGTTCATTGGTTAGTACCAAGAGTGGACTGTAGTGCTGCAGTGGTTGTCAGAAAATGTGTGATTTGCTGGAAGGACCTTGCCTGGCTGGGGCATGTGGCCCGGGGAAAGCAAGATGAAAGGACAGGAGATGAGCACCCTTTGGTTCCTGGATGGCTGCAGGGTCACCCATGGTTTGGAACAGCAGCTGTGTTGTGATCAGTTCCTGGAGGTGAAGGTTAGCAATGGAATCTGGAGATGATGGGTCCAGCTCCCAGAATGTTGGCTCACTGGATGCCTAAGAAAATGCAGAATGATAAGAAATCTAAAAATGTAATCCCTGGTTATTATTATCCTATAATAACAAACATGAAAGTGAGAGATGGGCCAAGCTTTGGTTCTGGCCAGTCCAAACCTCAGCCTCTTGGGGCCCCTGCCTAAGGAATGTGGGGGGGCAGGATCCCATTCCTGGCTGGCCCGAGGTATGGCCACTAGTTTCAGAGCCATTTCCAAAGGGAAAAAAACGATTCTAAAACAAATAATGAACCAGGCTAGACCAATTTCCAAGAGAATAGGATAGACAGGGGGTGAGCCAATGGGCTCATCCCAGCAGGGTAGAATCTTTAAACAGTTATTGAGAAATGGGGTGAATAAAGCAGCTGCAGGTAGGGTCAAAACAAAGGTGTTAATGCAGCACTTCTTAGAAATTTAGTGGACCAATTAGAGCCCCGGTAGGCCCCCAAAAAAACAAGGGACCTAAACAAATCTGTTTTATTCACCCTACTTTGGAGGAATTAGGAAAAAACTTTGCAAGGCAAAGATGGTAATGAGAAGAAACCTGACCTCCCATCTCCTGAGGCAGAGGTCCCGCAATTTAATCAAGATAAAGATTGGTGAAAAGCTTAGGGTCTCTTAACTCTGTCCCCTGCTGGAGACTCAAAGCGTTATGCATGTGAGTCAGAAGGTCAGAGGGTAGAGAAGATTCTGGACTGGTGCACTGTGATATCAGAAGCCCGGGTGAAGCCCTGAAAGGGGCCACAGTCAGATTGAGAGGATGAAGAAATGTTAAGAGTTGGTGGGATTAAGGTGAATGTTTGGTTGGAAATTGGAATGTTTAGACAGACTTGATGTCAAGGGGTTAGTTTCTCCTTTCCCCGAATGTGTTTTAGGAGTGGCTATCACGTCTGGCTGGGGAGCACTTACTCTATCTAGTATTGTAAAACCCAAACCCGTCAGCGACGCCACGGTTAGGAACACCAGGGTCAAAGGGGCTGAGGTGAAAGTTTCTTTGGTGTTTGAACACTTCTCATGTGAAGAGTTTGCCTCTATTTTGCCTGAATGCGTTACAGGGGTGGACATTGCGTCCGAGCGAGGAATGTTTCTAGTCTCTGGTAACATAAAACAAAAGGCATGTGAATCTGCCCATCACGCTATTGCTTCTTGTATTTTTAAAATTTTTTTTAAGATTTTATTTATTTATTTGACAGAGAGTGAGGGAGAGAGAGCATAAGGAGGGGGAGCTGCAGCCAGAGGGAGAGGGAGAAGAGGCTCTCCCCCAACCAGGGAGCCCGACAGGGGGCTCGATCCCAGGACCCTGGGACCATGACCTGAGCCGAAGGCAGACGCTTAACTGACTGAGCCCCCCAGGCGCCCCTCCTTCTTGTGTTAGACATTCCAAACGGGCACTAGTAAGATTGCCTGAGGTCACACAGGTCACATCCTTCTGTGGAGCCTAGAGGGTGGCTTAGAGCAGAAGCCTTGGGGCCCCTCCCAGCACGCCTGTCAGACTTTGGACTAGAAAAATAGCCATTTGAGAGGCAATTACTAGCTTGTTATCAGATATTGAGACTGCCCCTCTGAAGGACATAAGATAATCTTTTTTAAAAAAGATTTTATTTATTTAAGAGAGAGCACATGAGCCCATGGGTTAGGGGGTGCAGAAGGAGAGGGAGAAGCAGGCCCCGTGCTGAGCAGGGAGCCCGACCTGGGGCTCAATCCCAGGACCCTGATGTCAGGACTAAGCTGAAGTCACATGCTTAACCAACTGAGCCACCCAGGCACCCCAAGATATAAGATAATCTTAAAACCTGAAACATCCATAATATCTTGGGTTATGTTGGAGAAATGATCTAAGAGGGAGGGCAGTGCCCCGAAGAGTTCCATAATGCAGTGGGAATGGTTTATGCAGGAGCAGACTGCGGGGGGTGGTGGGGAATGTAGAGTTAACTCCATGAGTTTGAGATCAGATAGACTCCGTTCCTTAGAACTGACTTTGGAACCACCTGAGGAGTGATGGATTCTATTGCCACATGGACAGTGCCCTATAAACAACTCTTGATGGACCAACAAAGAGCTGTTTTGTTCATGGATGGTCGTTCCAAGGTGAACACACTGCACTGGAAGGCTGCCGCTATGACCAGAGATGATAATACCAGGGGCGCCTAGGTGGCTCAGTCCGTTAAGCGTCCAACCTTGATTTCGGCTCAAGCCACGATCTCAGGGTTGTGAGATCTAGCCCCGCGTCAGGCTCAGCATGGAGTCTGCTTGTTTCTCTGTTCCTCCCTCTACTCCTCCCTCTGCTCGTGCTCACTCACTCTCTCAAATAAATAAATAAAATCTAAAAAAAAAACCTCAAAAAACACCAAATCAGCTCGGTGGGCTGAACTGCATACTATTTGCTACTGTGTTTGGGTTTTTATCTACTCTTGGTGGCCACCATCCTGGCCATGTGGTCAGGCAGGAGGGCAATGGGAGAGTGGTCTATAGAGACATCACCCATGTGTGGCACAGTCCTATGGAAATTACTGTGAATTTGAGGAGTTCATTAAAGTAGAACACGTTGATGCCCATCAGAAGAACCCCCTTCCTAGATCGGAAAGTAGAGCCAGCAAGTGGGTATCCCAGTGTGTTCACGTGAGGATGCCACGTGGGGTTGTGAACCGATGGGACATTGGGAGGTGGCAGCCGTGCAGAGGTGGGCTGGATCTAGATGCATGGCCCTTGCACCCCGTGAGGCACAAAATGCCAATAAGCTGTTCTGTCAACAAAAGAGACGGGCTACCGGACAGGTTCCCTGGGGGAAAGGACACTCGTGGAGCTGGCTGGTAATACCCGGGTGGGAGCCCGCACTCTGCTCTAGGTGTCGCTGTAAATGCTCAAAATACTGTCATAGGACCAGACCAGAAGATACCGCACCGATTTGGACCACGGAGTTACATTTTTTCAGACCAGGGAACTCACTTTCATCCTCCGAGCCGTGGTTCGATGGAGAGCTGGAATGGACCATGGAAACGTTGGCTGTCTGAGACGGGGAGATACAGACATGCAGGGCTGGCCGACGCAGCTTCACCAGCATGCGCTCACACTCACCATGAAGGGCTCCCAGGAGGGTCCCTCCTGGATAGATTGCTCCGCTTTTCTGGGAGAATCTAGGCAAGAGGAGGCTGGTATGACCATGGGGTTCTTCCCATGTGGGAGGAAGAAGATGGTACGACTGTACTTTTTTCTTTCTCCCCCACATCACTTCAACCTTCTTTTCTCTGCCCGATAGAGGTGCCAGGCCCAAGTCCACAGCCACACGTGTCAGCAGCAGGGATGGCTCCTAGGTAAGAGAATGGAACTCTACCCTTACACCACTGTGTCTGAATCCTAAGAGCCTGATGCGGTGCGTTGCAGCTTCACCCCATCTGGCTAAATGGGGGTCACTGAAAGCGGCTGTATTCAAGCCTCACTCAGGCCTAGGGGTAGGAATGGCCCGCTCGAAGTGAACGCACGTGATACCACTCTGCGTGAGCGGAGGGGACCGCGGGGAGGCTCTCTAGACTAGCGTCGCTGCTGCAGTCTGGACCAGTGGCCGAACGCAAGGTCCTTTCCAAAGCTAGAAAAGCTTGGGTATAAATGGAGAGAAGGAGAAATAGTAGCTGAAGGTAAAGAAGTGAATACATGGACGAATAATAATATAGTGGGAGAAATCCACTGTTACATTAACACTTTAAAAGAGGCTCAGAGCAAGAAGGGATGCTGCCTCTTAGTTTCAGATGCCTGAAAGGGTGAATGTATGTACTGCCAAGACGTCTCCGGCTTTGGAGCCTGACAAGAGCAAACAGAAGCCTGCAAACCTGAGTGGCCTCGTCCGGAGATGTTCTGGTCAGATGATGCTGACTAGACTAATCATGACTGTAGGAGACTCTAGTAATTCTGACTTCCTTTTCCACTTTACATCTGCCGTAGTGCGAGATGATAATACACTGGCGTTGTTTAGAGAATAATTTTTTTAAAGATTTTATTTATTTGTCCGAGAGAGAGCACAAGCAGGGGGAGTGGCAGGCAGAGGGAGAGGTAGGCTCCCCACTGAACAAGGAGCCCGATGCGGGACTCGATCCCAGGACCCTGGGATCGTGACCTGAGCCAAAGGTAGACGCTTAATGACTGAGCCACCACCAGGCGCCCCCTGAGGAGGTTTTAACTCCACCTCCGAACATGTGCAGGGCATCACTATCGGTATTAGCACATGGCTTATTTACATATGGTCATAGTACAATGGAGTTCCATTACAGAGCAAACTGGAAGAGTTAGAGAGCTATTCCCTGTGGACTCAAACCTTGCCCTTATTCCAAATATTATTATGGACAGGCGTCATTACAGGTAGCTGTGATTTTATTATTTATTACAACAAATTATAATTTGTTATTTCTGGGTTCTGAGTCAGTTGGAGGGAAAGCTAGTCACCCTGTCTCAGCTCACAGCCTGGCACGGAGACTGGTCTCTTTTGTGTGTTGTTCGTAGCAGGGCCCACCTCCTTGCTGGGGGAGGGCACGGGTGATATTCAGAATAGTTCCGTCCCTGCTGATTGTATAACAGTGTGTGTCTTCTTAGCTGTTCCTGGAGCAAGGGCAGTTGTAGTCGGGCTCAAGTACACGTGTCCACAGTACGTGGTTTGCAGTTCCAGAAGATTCCCACAGGCATGGCTCTTGAGCCTCAGTAGCTAGTATGGAAGGCCATTGCCTCATGGCTACTTTGCCTTCTGTCAGCATTAAAATAGTCAAGAGGCTCTGTTGGCTGAGGGTGCTGGGCCCTGGCATCAACCAGCCTTATCTGTTGCCTTGGCCTGACGCATTTCACTAAAGCCTCATTGTCCAGCCTGACTCCCAGCCTTTACTTTCCTCCTGGAAGAGAACTCCTTCTAATCTGCTTGTTCTAGCTAATAAATATTTTTTCCTCTGGATGCCTCTCCTCATTAAAAGCAAATCCAGTTTGTTCCACAATGGGGGACCTGTCTCCCCCAAGGCCCCCCCTTTTTTGAGAGAGAGAAAGAGAGCACATGGGAGAAAGGCAGAGGCAGAGGGAGAGAGAATCTTAAGCAGGCTCCAGGCTCAGTGCAGAGCTCAACACAGGGCTCGATCTCATGACCCTGAGATCATGACTTGAGCTGAAATCAAGAGTCGGACGCTTAACTTTCTGAGCCACCCAGCCACCCTCCAGCCCTTTTATGTCTCATAGTCCAGTGTTGTTTCCATTAGGTACCAAAAGCCCGAATGCCACTGGGAGACATGTTTGGTACCCAGAAATGGGGGTCCCCCATACTAAGCTGAGATAAGTGGTAGTCACGCCTAGGTGCAGTTTATTTTGAGATATGCCGTGAGGCCTCCCATACCCTTCCTCATCTCAGGATGGGGTTATTCCCCATGGGAATTTGGATAGACTACACGATGCCTACTGCTTTCATCCAACAAGCAACCCATTTTTTCTGTTCTGTTTAATAGCTTTCTATTCACAAAAACAAGGGTGATCTGCGTTTGTACATATAGCACACTGCACATGCTGCTATGTTTTGTCCATTAAAATTGGGGGACTTTATTTTTTAAGCAGGCTCCACGTCCAGCATGGAGCCCAGCTTTGGGCTTGAACTCATGACTCTGAGAGCAAGGCTTGAGCTGGGATCAAGAGTCAGATGCTTGGGGCGCTTGGGTGGCTCAGTTGGGTGGTCATGAGATTGAGCCCCACATGTGCTCAGCATGGAGTCTGCTTGAGATTCTCCCTCTCCCTCTGCCCCCTCCCTGCACTCGCACTTGCTTGCTCGCTCTCTCTAAAAAAAGAAAGATGCTCAACTGGCTGAGCCACCCAGGTGCCCCAAAATCAGGGGCCTTTCTATAAGTATTTGATTTTCAAGGTTTATAGTTGTATACAGGGCAATTAATCTGCCAAGAGTTGTAGACCACCCAGTCCAAAGACCCAGTGGGGAGTAGTTTCAGGAAATTCCTTCCAAGATGACACCCTTCATAGTAGGTATAATCTAAAAACTTGAAAGACACTGGCCTGTCACTCGGGTTGCCTTCAGTCGTCAACAGTTACTCTAGCTCAGCGTCATATCCAGAGACCAGAATGTCTCCCAGAGTGACTCCGGCCCTGTTTGCTGGCTTCCATCAACGGTGTCAGGTTCCAGAGGCAGGCTGGGCACGGCAGGTGCAGGGCCCCACCGTTCCAGGCATCCCATACGATTGTGCCTAAGGACCAAGGAAACCTCTTGCTCCCTCCAGGCACTCGTGGCGTGCCAGATTGCCCATTTCCCTTGAACACCTGCCTGTTCATCTCTTTGCCTTCAGCTGCCTTTCTCCTCTCTGTGTGGCGCTGATTTTCACTCCACTTTCCCCCTTTGGAAGGGATGTTGGATTTGGCCACTGCTCTTGTCTAGCTCGCCGGCAGCACAACCAGCCTTGTGAGGGCTGTAGAGGATAGAGTTACACAGCCCCGAATGGGGGCTGTTCCCACCACTGAGCGACACAGCCCCATTCACTGTGAGCCCCCACCTAGCCACATGGGGCGTGGGCACAACCCAACCCATCAGGATTTGAAAAGAGAGCTACAGTCTCTTACTTACAGACCATTCATGCTTCTGACACCACAGTGGCAGGTCGGGTCCTAGTAGGCTCAAGGTCAGTGCAGATGATGTGGGAAAGAACTGTAGAGTCCTGCCATCAGCCTCTCCTCATATCCCCCAGAAAAGTGGACGAATCTATCCCGTGGGCACCCTCCTTTGGCCCCCACCCCATGCTGAGTGTGAGCAAACGCTTGTGACGCTGTGTAAGCCTGCCCTTCCTGCTTTTCTCTCTCCCTGTTTCAGACCACAAATGTGTCAGTTGTCTGTTCCGGTTCTGTATCAGGCCAGCACTCGGAGGGTGACATGTTACGCGCTGTGTCCATTTGACACGTCTCTTGGCCCGTTGTGGGAACCATGCGCTGACCCAATTGGCACAGTATCTTCTGTTCCAGTATAGTATTTTAAGCATATTCATCTACAGTCAGGAATACAAAGCTACTTTAATGGGCCCCTTGAATTTCCCGAGTGATTTTCTGAGGCTCATGCCCGGTGCGAGCATCCCCTTTCCTAGTCCAGTTTTTCCCTGCCCCTGAGTCCATAAACACCCCAACACGGGCGCCTGGGTGCCTCAGTCAATTAAGTGTTCGACTCTTGATTTCGGCTCAGGTCATGATCTCGGGGTTGTGGGTTTAAGCCCCGTGTTGGACTCCATGCTGGGCATGGAGTCTACTTAAAAGCAACCATAGGAGCTTTTCACAGTCAATGTTTCCATCACTGCAAGGGAAAGAGCATGCAGTTTCGCCCACTGAGCTGATCTGTTTTTACATTCTTCAAAGATTCCCATCAGTTGGTCAGAGTGCAGTAGCCTTCAAAACGAGATACTGTCTGCCCGCCTTGGCACTGCCGTCGGCGGCCAAGTAGCTTTCTGTTGGTCGTGGAGATCTGCCACAGGGCTCCTCCCGCGACTCCTCGGGAGCTTCCCGCAACCCGGCGGGAAAAGAGGCCACCTGCCCGTGAGGTCCCCGTGTAGCGCTTCCTGTGTAAACCCTTTCCACGTATGAAGGAACTCTTTGGAGGCACCGCCTTCTTCATCAGAGACATCACTCAGGACACCGTTGGTACTTCCGGTCACAGGAAGATCTGCTGTCCTCCAGGCAGAAGGAGGTTTCCATAAACGCCCAATGGCAGGCTAGTAACTGTCTCCCGAATGATGTAAATCCCACGCCGCATCCGCAAATTCCCTGGTCCGAGGTCTCAGCAGTTGCCCCCGGGTGTAGCTTACAGGCTTTTGCCCTAAGCCCCCTGGTCGGTTTCGCCCAGGGCCGCGGCACAGGGTCGGTCCCCCCTTCTGATGTGTCACTGATCCGAGTGGTCCTCTCCTTTTGTCCAGGGGGAGTCCACTCTGCCAAGTGACCAACCAGTGTGGGCTCGGGCCCTTGTTTACATCCTTCACTGCAGAGGGCGCTCCTCGTTCTCAGTGGGCTATGTCCCCAGCACCTACACACCCCTACCCCACCTGGGTGCGCACACGTTCCCCGGCACACTGACACATAGCTCCAGGCTAGGGAATGTGCCCACCCTCGAGCCTGTCTTCTCCCCTAATGGTGGTGACCTGACCTGCCCCCCTTCCCGACACTGTCCGCAGCCAGATTTACTGCCACGGGGAGCTCCTGCACCAAGTGCAGATGGCCAGGCTCTACCGGGATGACAAGCAGTTTGTGGACATGCCACTGTCCTCGGCTCCAGGTGAGGCACAGGGGGGACCCCACCTCCTAAAGCTTCTGCACCAAAGATGACAGAGGGCAAGACGAGGCAGAGAGGGGCCTCCCTCAGGGAGGGGCTCCTGGGGTCCACCTGACCCCTCCTTGCCGCCTGGACCCCAGACCAGGTTCTGCAGTGCTTCGGTGAGCTGGCCGCCACCCACAACCACAGCATCCCCCTGCAGCAGCTGCAGGCTTTCATCCAAGAGCACTTCCAGGCCGTGGGGCAGGAGCTGCAGTCCTGGACTCCTGAGGACTGGAAGGACCGGTAGCTCCTGGACAGGAAATAGGAGGGGGCCCTTCAGACAGGCCTGCCCGCCTGAACCCTGTGTGGTCCGTGTTCTTCCGGTCTCCAGTTCCTGCAGAAGATCTCGGACCCCAAGCTGCGAGCCTGGGCAGGGCAGCTCCACCAGCTCTGGAAGAAACTGGGAAAGAAGGTGTCCACTCCTGGGTCTCAGCCCAGGGGATGGAGCTGGGAGAGGGGGATGCCAGCTTGGGGCCCCATTGCCCTTAGAGCACAGACAGGGACGTACTTTCTAAGAAGACAGCCTCCCACCCACTGGGTCCTTGAATGGAGCTCTCTAGGAAGAATTTCTGGAGGGGGTGAAGGGAATGTCTACTTCTAGCTTCTCACCTCCTCCCTGAAGCCCTCACCATCCTCCCCTACCCCCACCTGCCACCTCCAGGCTGCCCACCTAGGCTCTCTCTTCCCGGAGCTAATCAGGTCAGGACTCTGCTCAGGAACAGTTGCCACTGCTGATTGTGGGCTGTGGTCAGTACGTTCTCTTAGACACTTTCTCTCCGTTGAGGCTCAGAGACAGCAGTGGTTTGCTCAAGGCTGCACAGCACCTGTCCTCCCAGAGGATGGGAGCCCTGGGTCTCTGCCCCTGGCTGGGCGGTGGCAACAGAGATGGCGGAAGGGGAGTGGAGGAAACGGTCCCCCTGCCTGGTCCTGATACTGGCCGCTGCCTGGTGAGCCCCTGCCAGGGCCGGGCTGAGTTAGCAGGGACTCCAGAGGCCGGCCTGTGGGGCCGAGCAGACCTGGCTTGCGGCGGCTCCGGCCTTGACCAAAGCCACACGGCTGACCAGCAGCAGAGCCAGAACTCATGCACCGGCCGCCAGGGCCTCCACACGGCGGGGCCTGTGGGCTCCCTGTGCCCTCTGTCCCGACTGCAGGTGAAGCCAGAGGTCCTCAGCCACCCGGAGCAGTTCTCTCTGATCTACTCGGCACACCCCTTCATCGTGCCTGGCGGGCGCTTCGTGGAGTTCTACTACTGGTGAGCAGCCAGGCCTGCAGGCCGGGAGTCGGGGAGCCCGGGGCCAGCGGGCTGTCCCGAGCAGAGGGGGGCACCCTGACTGGCCCGGGTGCACAGGCCGGTGCGCGAGCTGTCCGTTTCCCCAGGGACTCCTACTGGGTGATGGAGGGGCTGCTCCTCTCTGAGATGCCCGGGACGGTGAAGGGCATGCTGCAGAACTTCCTGGACCTGGTGCAGATGTAAGGGGGGGCGGGCCCCTCAAGGCTGGGGCGGAGAAGGGGGTGCCAAGGGCTTGGCGCTGGATTGGCCTTGGCCTTCGCCGCTGGGCAGACGCACCTCAGCCCGCGTCCTTCCTGGCAGCTACGGACACGTCCCCAACGGGGCCCGCGTGTATTACCTGCAGCGGAGCCAGCCCCCCCTCCTGACTCTCATGATGGACCGCTACGTGACCCACACCAACGACACCGCCTTCGTCCGGTGGGCCCCCCAGCCCCCCTGCTGCCGCGCAGGCCGCCCTACCTGGGACCTCCCAGGGTGCGACTGAGGGGCCGTGCCTGGGCTGAGGCGGTGCCTGGCTCCACCCCAGGGACAACATCGGGACCCTAGCCTTGGAATTGGACTTCTGGATGGAGAACAGGACCATCTCTGTGAGCTCGGGTGGGAAGAGCTACGTCCTGAATCACTATGCTGTCCCTTATGGGGGACCCAGGTAAGGAGCCGCCTGCCAACCTCTCGGTCTCTCGTTATTCACTCTGGTCTGAGGGCCATGACTTAACACTGCCT
The DNA here is from genome assembly GCF_003265705.2 of Callorhinus ursinus. Lineage (NCBI taxonomy): Eukaryota > Metazoa > Chordata > Mammalia > Carnivora > Otariidae > Callorhinus > Callorhinus ursinus. The sequence continues at coordinate 15,186,821 of NW_027397081.1, read as the reverse complement.
CTCGGATGCTGATACTGAAAGCCCTGGGCAATCCAGGGCCCACGAAGGGCAATCCAAGGGCAGTTGAAGCAACATGGCCTAGCCTCCAGCTTGCACTTAGAGGGCTCCTAGTGCCAGGATGCCCACTTTCATCTTCCAGGCCAGAGTCTTACAGCAAAGATGCTGAGCTGGCAGACACATTGCTGGAAGGTGAGCAGTAACAAGGTCAGGGATCGGGGTGGGGCTGGGAGCCTGGTGTTGGGTGTCAAGCTCTGGCCCCCCCTTCCCCTGCTGCTTTGTCCTCACAGGGGACCGGGAGGCTCTGTGGGCTGAGCTCAAGGCTGGAGCTGAGTCTGGATGGGGCTTCTCTTCACAGTGGCTTGTCGGAGGCCCAGACCCTACATCTCTCAGCAGCATCCGGACCAGCAAATTCGTGCCTGTTGACCTCAATGCCTTCCTGTGCCAGGCAGAGGAGCTGATGAGCAACTTCTACTCCAGACTGGGTGAGCCAGCAGGAGGGGCGGCGTGGGTCCTACTTCAGCCTTGGCCGTGGAGCTGGAAGTAGGACCCTGAGTGAAGGGCCTCCAGCCTCCTAGCCCGCTCCGTACCTCACCCCTAGGGCAAGAGTACACATGGAGCCCACTCTCTCCACTCACCCTCCCTTTCTTACTGGGAGGGACTACTAGGGTCTGTGAGAGGACACCTGAGTCCACACATTCAAACTCCCTCCATTGTCTCTCCCCAGACAATTGCCCTCGGACCTGTCGGAGCTAGAGAAATACACATGGCCAGTGCCCTCCTAGGACGGCCCCGGGAGCAGGCCAGTGCGGGTCCTGAGAGCCCTGCAGGGCCATAGCTCAGGAACTCCTAGTTCCTAGAGGCCAGAAATATGGGCTCCAGGTCTGCATGTTCCCTTGGTGTCAGGACTTCTAGCCCTTGGGGAGCACAGCAGGAGGAGGCCAAGGTTGACCTCTTTCTTGGAGGCATGGGACCCAAGGTCAGGCACCCCAGGTGTTCAGCCTAAAGACAGTGTCACCCCAGGGAACAACATCCAAGCCACAAAGTACAGAAATCTGTTGCAACAGCGCCTGGCTGCCATGAGAGCCATCCTGTGGGATGAAGAGAAAGGGGCCTGGTTTGACTATGACCTTGAGAACGGAAAGAACCACCTCGAGTTTTACCCATCTAACCTCACTCCTCTCTGGTCCGGCTCTTTCTCTGACCTGGACGCCGTGGACAAGGCCCTAAAGTTTCTGGAGGTGAGGGGGACAGCAGAGCGGGCTGGTACACTGGGGGCAGGACCACCTGCTCTCTCCCTGAGTCTGAACTAGGGACCTCTGGCAAGTGGCAGCCACCCCCTCCTGCCCCCACTCTGGGTCTGAGCCTGCGGGTCCCACTGGAGCCACTAGGGGGCAACTGTGAGCTAAAAAGACAGAAGCCCAGGAAGGGGGCCATCTGGCTTGAGGAGGACCCAGCCTCTCGGCTCTTCATCCAGCCCCCACCCACAGTCCTAGAAATGTCTGGAACCTTCTAGGACAGCCAGATCTTGACCTACCGGTACGGGATCCCGACCTCCCTCCGGAAAACAGGCCAGCAGTGGGACTTCCCCAATGCCTGGGCCCCCCTGCAGGACCTGGTCATCAGAGGTAGGGAGTAGGGAGGTGGGGATGGGGCATATCCCAGGGCCATCCCCCGCTTGCATCTGGAGGGTCCGCCCCCTGCTGCTGGGAAGGTGTGAACAAAGCACGTGGGGTCCTTCCCTGGCTCTTCTGGTCTCGTGGCTTCCCACTCGGCTGACCTTTGATAGAGGGAACCAGCCCTCCTTTCTCCCTCCAAAGCCAGGCCCTGGGGAAGGAGCACACTGGCTTTTCGTGTGACTCACGATGGAGGTCTTAGGGCCCGGGCCTCTTTCCCTCCTTGAGGAGAGTAAGGCTCTGGCCACCCCAGGGGACTCAGGGTCCTGCCTGGGGTGGGGTCTAGGTCTGGCCAAGTCTCCTTCACCTCGGGCCCAGGAAGTGGCTTTCCAGCTGGCTCAGAATTGGATCCGAACCAACTTTGAGGTCTACTCCCAAAAGTCAGCCATGTTTGAGGAGGTGAGCTGCTCCTGAGCCCAGAGCCTCCTGGGCTCCTCCCCACGGTGAGCTGGGGGGAGGCCAGGCTTCGCCAAGCCCAGGGGCAGTGGGGACGCCCGGTGGCCATTCTTGGGCACTGCAGGGGTCAGAGCTGCAGGCCAGAGTAGCTTCTCCCAAAGGGGCTCCCATCTCTTGCTCCCCCTGGAGGGCTGAGGTGGGGGGCCTGGGGGTGGTGTCCCACCTTAGAGTCTGTCCTGCTGTTCCCAGTGTGACATCGGCACCGGTGGTCAGCCAGGGGGCGGAGGGGGGCATGACGTTCAGGCGAGTGGGCCCACACCCTACGGGGAACTCCAGGGCTGGCTGTGTTGTCCCCACAACCGCCCATGACCTCCCCTGTCCGGGCCTCTGTTTCCTCCCACGTATGTGGGTCCCCAGGGAGGAGGCTGACTGGAGCTCCTTTGCACCCCTGGGGCTGGGCAGTTCTCGGGCCTCTGGGTGGGGAATCTCACAGCCCCTAAAAGGATTTGGGGCCTCCCCCAGAGATCTTGCCCCACTGACCCTGTCTCTCTCCAGGAGGGCTTTGGCTGGACCAGTGGAGTGGTCCTGATGCTCCTGGACCGCTAGGGTGACCGGCTGAGCTCGGGGACCCAGACAGCTTTCCTGGAGCCCCCCCACCCGGCCTCACGGCTGCCCTTCTACTCAGCCTCCCACTCAGCCTCCTGCCTCCTGCCACAGTGATGGGCCTCCCTGCCCCGTCTGCCTCATTAAACTTCTGCGTGAGTCCCTACCTTCGCCTGCCTCTTCATCTTCCATCCCCCACCCCCAGCCAGTCCTTGGAGTGGGGTCAGGGGAGGGACCTAGAAATCATGGGTTGGGCCCTTGTTCCTCCTGGAACATCATTGTCCCTCCTGGAACATCAGTAAGGGGGGTAAGTCCTGTTCTGTGGGGACACTTAGTTCTCTTACCCTCCTATTCTAGCCCCATACCTCATGCAACCTGGCTTCCCAGACATACTCCAAATGCTTTATTGTTCTGTTGAGATGCTTACAAATACTGAAAATCACCCAGCCCGGGGCCCAGCAGCCATGGCCCAGTGGTGGGCAGGGAGGTGGGCTTAGTGTTAAGGCATGAAGGGCCGAGGCCAGACAGCTGGTGGCCTGGTCCTCTGCTCCCCATTTCTGTCACCCTTCCGAGGCTGAAGGGAGGGCAGCCAGACCTCAGGGTCCTCTCGCTCTGCTGCCTCCTCTCCTGCTCAGGCTCCCCCTGGGGCATCTGAGCAGCCCTCCACCCGTTAGACACTCAGCCCGTACAGAACCCGTCTAGCCGCCTCTCGCAGCCGCTGCCCTCCTCCTCCAGTCTCTGGATGTCCGAGCTTCGTCCCTTCTGGCTCTAAGCAAGGCACGAGTGGAAGGAGAGGGCTGGACTGGGGGGCCGGCAGGGAGGGGGGGGTTTGGTCTCTTCCCCTCCCCCCCCAGCTGGAGAGATGGCGGTACGTACCCTCAAATGGGCCCACGGTTGAAGCATGGGCGGAGCCACAGAGTCACAGCCATGGGTATGTGACCATGGCGATGAAGCAGTCACTATGGAGATCAGGGGATGGGGTTGGGACCTCAAAGCTGACACTTGAGGTCTCTGGCCCTTGAACAAAGTAATAACAAAATTGCGGGGGAGTGGGATTTGAGAAGTACACCGCCTGAGCTGCTCCCCCACTCCGGAGGTGGCTCTCCTCAGCCCCCAAGGCCCCTGCAACGGGGGGCTGAGGCAAGAGGGGATCTTTGGCAGATTCTGGTACCATCATTTGTCCTTTGAGAAAGCGAACCCAGGCTGGGGAGCGCAGGTGCCAGGTCAGAGCTTGAGGCCCCCTCTGTGCCAGTTCCGCAGCCTGGGGCAGGACCCTGAAGGGTTATTGCAAATTCTGAGTTCCCGGGAGCCTCCCCACTTTTTATCTGCTGGCTGGTTCTTTAGGGGGCCTGAGCTCAGACATTCACAGGACCCACTCCTTAGAACAGTACCAAGGCTTGTACAAGGGCTTTGGGAGCACTCCTGCGCGGCCTGGGGCCCAGGCTGCGGCTCTTCTCCAGGGGCCGAGCCGTGCAGCAGGTGGGCTGGCCTGAGGGTCCAGAGGCCCACGCCATGACTGGTGTGGTCAGTTCATGAACTGAGTGTAGCCCTCAGCTCCGGTGACGATGACATCCATCCAGATGCGCATGGCCTCTGCCGACGGCGCCACCATGTAGTACAGCCGGTCATGGGTCTTCACACAGAAGGTGAGGGCTGGGTTCGGGCTCTGCCCCGGGAGAGAGGAAGGTGTAAGACAGGGCTCACCTCTGACATTCCATCTGCCCTTTGCCCTCCCTGGCTCCAGGGTGCCCTGGAGCTCGAGACTGAGTCCCCAACAGGCCCCAAACCTAGTCCCCACCCGTCAAGGGGGCCCCGGGCCGAGATGTTCCCCTCCTCACACCTGGGCCGTCCCTGGACCCTGGCGGGGCCCGTACCCTGCCATGGGGGCGGGGGGGGGAGGGGAGGCTCCATTTCTGGGCACCCCTGGGCACAAAAGTATCAACAGAATCAGACACAGAGGGCTACTCCAGTGAGGACCCAAACCTCCTCTCGGCACCAGAGGGGCAGATGGAAAAAGCTACGACCGGGAGGCTGGGCCCAGGACCCCAGAGGAGCAGAGATCAGGGCTGAGGCGGCACCAGAGGCTTGCGGGGAGGCTGCTTTGCATGAGGGCAGAGGGCCCAGGCTTCAAACGTGTCCCCTTTATCGATCCCGTCAGCCCAACCCCGTCCCTGAGAACCCCTTCCTCCCCGCCTCAGCCATCCCTTCGGCGCCGCCCGCCTCCCCACAGGCCTCTCATCTCAGGAGAGGGGGCAGCGAGCCCCTCAGGGGCTCCCTGCAGCCCCCGCTGCTGCTCCCTCAGGCCCGGGGAAGGGGGCTGGAGGGGAGAGTAAAGGGGTCAGGGGCCAGGAGGGGACAGGAGGCATTATTAATGTGCAGTAGTTCTGGTTACAGGTAGGTGGGGAGGGGTACCTCAGTCACCACAGGGAAGCTGAAAAACCTCTTCTGGGAAGGGGAGAGGGAGAGAGCGAGAGAGAGTTTACAAAGAGACCGAGGAAGGGGTCCAGGACTCGAGAAGACAGGCTGCTGGGCCCACCCCTTCCCCTGCGGCCCGCCCTCACCTTGGCTGCACTGCGCAGGTGGTCATAGTACACTTCCTCGATGGCCTGGAAGTAGATGACCCCCTTCAGCTTCGTCTCATGCTTGTCTGCAAAGAAAATAGGGCCGGGCTGAGGAGGCCCACCATCCCTCAGGCAAGGGGCCACCGATGGAGCTTCCCTGTCTGGGAAAACGGGCTGATTCCCAGGACTCCAAAACAGAGCCCAACAGGGAGCCCTGAAGACATGGCCCGTGCTCAGCCTTGCTCAGAATTAGAGAATGCAAAATAGAACCTCACTGAGATAGCACTTCTCACCTGTCAGAAGGGCAAAAATATGCAAAAAATAAACACGCTCTGGGCAAGTTTATGGAGAAACAGGTGGGCTAACAGATGACAGGTGGGGTATACAGTGGTAAACCCTTCGGGAGGATTTGCCCGAGTCTACCAGAATGAGAAAGGTGTTTGTCCTCTGAGCCAATGATTACACTTACGAACATTTACCTTACAAATAACAAACTTACGTGATTGTTCACCACAACGATATTTGTAGTTTGGAAACAAACCAACTGTCCCTCAAATAGAGATTGATTAATAAATTAGAGTTTAGCACAGGATGGGATACTAGACCTCTGTTTGTTAAATGACAGAGAAATACCTCATAGGGGTAGGGTAGAAAAAATACATATAGATTCAGAAATACACCCTTCAAATGTATCCGATATATTTGCTATAGAAAGATCTGATCTAATGGCAGTAAAACAACATATCGTATGCCATTTTTTGTGTAAGGAAAGGAGTAAGAATCTCTGCATTTGTTTACATTCTAAAGAAACTACGCAAGAGATTAGGAGCGTAGTGAGGAGTTGTGAGTAGGAGCATTAATTCTCAATGTAAACCCTCTTATGTGTTTTGATTTTTGAACTGTAGGAGTGCGTTTACCTATTCAAGTCTAATAGTAAAAACCGGAAGGAAGGATGTCGCATCCGGAGGCCGGTGGGGAGACAGGAAGGAGCGGGGCCGACAGCAGAGGTGACCCAGCCGGTGGGAAGGGACAAGGCACTGCCAAGGGAAAGCCCAGGGCCTGGGCCGTCTTGTGGCAAACACTGCTCACACCCGAAAGGTCACACCGTCAACTAAGCTCACGGTGACAGCTGACAGGCTGCCCCTTGGGGTGCACCCTCACCCCCGTGTCATTTCAGGCCTGAGTCCCTGAGCCGAGAGCTACGGCCTCCTCCCGTGCCCCCGCCCCACCCTCTGCCCCTTCAACTCCCCTTCCCTAAGGACAAGGTGGTGAGCTTCTTCAGGCGAATTGAATCCTGCTGTCTCAGCCCGCCAGCCTCTCTGCTGCTCCCTCACTGGGACCCTGCCGCCATCTTGGCTTGGCAAAGGCTGTTTACAGGCCACCGCCCACACCGCCCTCTGGTCTGGTCTCATGTCCTTCCCCGGCACCAGCCCCAAGTTCTCTCCGGCCAGGCGGAGCTTCTCCTGGGCCCTTCGCTGTGGGCTCTGTGTACACTGGAATGGTCTCCATTCCCTTGGCAAACTCCTAAGTGGTCTTCAAGACCCACTGCAAATGGGACCACTGTGGTGCCCGGTCACACGCTCCTGGGCTCCCACAGCACGGACATCCCTCTGTAGAACTGACTCTGCCGAATCTGAGCCCTCCTCTGCCCGTGCACAGGTCTCCCTCCTCCAACAGCAGCAACTATGTGCCTAGCGCACAGTAGGTGCTCAGTGTTGAATCAGTGAGTCCGAGGCACTGGCGTCACCAGAGATCAGAGATCCGTCTCTTAGGAACCTATCCTCTAATGGGGAGGAAAGCACACACATATGGGCGTTTATGAGCTACGCGACCTTGGGCATGGCTGGGAACGGCAAGGGTGCACCTACACGTCCGAGGCAGTCATGAGAAGCAGGTGGTTGGCACAGCGTCTGGCACCTGCCGGAGCCTCTGTGATCACAGAGCAGACAGAGCCTCTCTAAGGGTTCTATATGACAGAGGGCAGGACCCGTTCCCGGTGAGGCAGGGCCAGGGAAGGCTTCGCAGACGCTGTATCTGACCTGGACCCCGTAGAATAGAGGGGTGCCGCCAAGTTAGTGGGAGGAGGGTCCAGGCCAGGGCAGGGAGAATGGCAAGTTCAAGGCAGAAGCAGGCAAGTCACACCCAGGGCCCCGATCAGGTCCCCGGCCCATCTCCATCGGACACTTGCGCTTGGGACAAGGATGCAGCCCCACCCTGCTTCCCTCCAATAGCAGCTCCTTCCCACCTCTTCCTTCGCTGGAAACCGCATCAGCTCCAGCCCCCGCGTCCTTATCACCCACGTCTCCTCATCTTTTGCCATCTGGCTCCCGCTCTGGACGGAAGGGCCTCTGGGTCCACGTTATTCTTGGCCTTTCTGCAGTGTCCCTCATCGCTGGCGACACTCCCTGCCTGCAAATGCCGGCTCCTCTGGCTGGCTTCCCTCCCCGTTTCCGCCCCTCCGTAGAATGTGATCTTCATTTCACTAACCCTCAGGAAGCTCGTGAATGCCCAGCGCCAGCGCAGCACCTGGCCTCTGGCTTCCCACCTCCTGCCCTCCCCCTTTGGCAGCCCCTCCTCCTCCTCCTTCCCCAGGGTTCAGCCCTTTCCCTCTGCTCTGCTCTGAAGTCCAGCCGCCTGGGTTCAGTTTTGGCTCGGCAGCTTAGCAGCTGTGAGACCTTGGGCAATTTATTTAACCTCTCTGAACCTATGTTCCTCATCTGTAAAATGGGTATAAAATAGTGCTTCCCGCACAAGATGATGATGAAAAGTCAACGTGATGATACATGCACAGTGCATAGCACAGCACCCAGTTCATGCAGCGCTCAGTAAGTGTGATCTGCCATTACTATTACTCCAGCACAATCAACTTTAACCCTGACCTTTCTCCTAAACTTAGGTGTCCCTGGGGCACTTCAACCTCAACATGCCTAAAATGGAATTCTTCTCCCCAGGCCTGTTTCTCTCAAATGCCCACAAAGTCCCTTCCAGCCCAGGTGGAAACATGGGGACACATGGGCCCCTGCCTCTCCTGCCTCGCACAGCCAGGGCCCAGGCAATCAGGGAAGGCTTCTTGGAGGGGGTGAAGCTTGGTTAGGGACCTGGTTAGACGGGAGGCAGGCACTCCAGGCTTGGGTGTCTCTGCCACCAGACACTTAGGCCCGCTCCTTCCAGGCTCTGAACAGGATTGCTCTCCCCGGCTTTATGGCTGGATGGAGCTGGGTGACTGCCTGAGCAGCCCCACTAGTGACCTGAGGACAGACCCCAGCCAGGGCATTTAATGCCCATGCAAGGCGCAACTGGGCTTCCCTTTACTCTCTGCCACTGTGGCCTGCAATGTTCTAAAAATGCATGCTCTCGAACAAAGGGAGCACTGACGCAGGGGGGAGCAGAGCCCCCACCAACCCACAGGGCACACGGACTCGTAACTGGTGAAAAAGGAAACTGCGGTTTCGAGCCACTGGGATCTCAGGACTGGTTGGTCCGCAGCACACCCTGGCCTCTCCCGACCTGCGTGCCACACAGCATCCTGCACTCAGCGTGGGGACCGTCCAGAGGGATCTCCAGGGACGGGCAATTACGCTGGAGGCAGGGTGGAGAGCAGAAGGAGCAGAGCGCGCCAGGGGGCCTGTCCCCGGGGCTGTCCCGCGCGCTCCCTGGCACCGCTCAGCTGCTTGTCTTAGAGCCTTTGAGGGAACGTGCCCAAGGCGGAATCCACAGGCCTCCACACGCCCACGGAGCCTGGGCGTCCCCTACAGCACACCCATCCTGCCTGGCTTTCCCAGTCTGTCCACGATCTGCCTCCCTGACCGCAAGCTCCAAGGGACAGAGCCGTAGGCCCCCAGCTTGTCACCAAGGCCTCAAACAGTGCCCAGAGCTTACTCCATGCTCGGTAATATTGCCGAATACGTGAACGAGCAAAAGCTGAAGGCGGACCAAGTACCGTCTGTACCCCGGCAGGGAGGGGAGGACAGGCCCCAGCTCAAGCCCCCGGCCCCACACTGGTAAGCCTGGCCTCCCTCCAGAAGACCAGCTGTCCCGGGTGACAGCCCAAGGCTCCGGGCTTCCGAGACGGTCTGACGGGAACTCACCCACGTAATAGGAAAGGGTGCGCTTGAGCCGGTCGAAGACAAACCAGCGCTTCTTCCATGATTTAATCTTGCCGCCCATCTTAACCAAGTAGCCGCGGCAGACCTGGCAAGAAGCAGGAGTGAGGAAGGACCCGGCGGCGTAGCCCCCAGACCTCTCCTCCCGGAGCGGCACTATAAAAGCCGTCGCCTGTGCCTGGATTTTCGGGGGACTGTGGCCCACAACGCTTCGGGCCAGCACACCAGGTCCCGGGACAGAGACCACTCGTGTTAGGGCAGGAACTGGGGCCGCTATTCCGAAGGCCCAGGAGGTGCCCAGACTACAGGGTCCTCTCCCCAGCACCCTGGGCCCACACAGGCCTCGCACCTTGCTGCTGAGCACCACGTGCAGGCAGGTATCGACGCCGTGGCCCGACGACTCAATGTGGGTCTTCAGGTCGAAGTCCTCCTTCCGGATTGGCAGGTAGCGGGTCAGAGGCCGTGCCTGGGGACAGAGGGCAGCGTCAGCAGTCTCCTCTCTTCCCCGCATCAGCCCCCTGTCCAGGTCCCTTGGCTTCAGTCCCGAACCCCTACTGCTGCCATCGGTCCCTCCCCCACCCCGGGGCTGTCACTCTGGTTTCCGAGCGCTTGTGGCAAAAGCAGAGACCTAGCGGGCCTGCACTGATGCAACCCCGGCCCGGGCAAACTGCTGAGTGGCTCCATGCCTCAGTTTCCCCACCTAGGACCAAGACACAGCCATCCCTGTCTTCTCCCTGTCCCTGGTCTCCCTCCTGGGCTGAATGGAATAAAGCAAGAAGCCAGAGGTGGGCAGGCTCTGGGAAACAAAGCCCAATAAGCAATCTGGCCTATGACTTCTCATCGGACCATGTTTGGATCACATGGCCTCTCTGGGCCTCCCTTTCCTTATACGTAAAACAAGGGTTTTGAACTAGATCATCACTAAGGTCTGTTCCATCTCAAAAATCCTGATACCAGCTAGACCTTTTCTCCTACTCTCCCTCTACGTTAGAACGGCCGGAAAAGGAAACATCATAAATTAGAGAAAAAAACGAAACGCACAACTTCCGGGAGGTACCCCGAAGACGGGCTGGCTGTGCCCCCTCCTACAGCAGACACCGGTGCCCCTGCAGCGACACCTGAGCCCCAGGGCAGGGGGCTGTAGGGGAGAGAGACGCAAAGTGGCCACGGGCTGGGGCAGGAAAGGGGACCTGGACTCCTGACGGAGAGGCCAAGCATGGAGGTAAAACTCAAGAGTTTCTGATTATTTTTTTATTTCTATTTTTTTGAGAGAGAGCAAAAGAGTGAGCGTGAGCGGGCAGAAGCAGAGGGAGAATCCCAAGCAGGCTCCACACTCAGGGCAGAGCCCGATGTGGGGCTCGATCTCATGACCCCGAGATCACGACCTGAGCTGAAATTGCGAGTCAGACGCTTAACTGACGGAGCCACCCAGGCGCCCCCTGGTTATTTCTTAATTCCCAAACCCAATCCGGGTGGCCTACCCCTTAGAATTCATGCTGTTGCCTCACGGGACATCAGGGACCTGTGGTCGCTGGTCACTGCTGGGGAAGATCCCACAGGACCCCCACCCTGTGGGGGGGGGCTTTATAAGACTCAGCAGGAAGGACTAGCCTGAGTCCCATAGGCTCTCACATGGGGAGGGGGGCAGGATCTGACACAAGAGACATGGGTGGAGCTCCCTATACAACCTAACTTCTCCTGCCACCTTCAACTGTTCTGCTTAAATCTGTGTAAAGAAAAAGCTCAGGGGCGCCTGGGTGGCTCCGTCGTTAAGCGTCTGCCTTCGGCTCAGGTCATGATCCCAGGGTCCTAGGATCGAGTCCCACATCCGGCTCCCTGCTTGGCAGGAAGCCTGCTTCTCCCTCTGACCCTCTCCCCTGCTTGTGTTCCTGCTCTCGCTGTCTCTCTCTGTCAAATAAATAAATAAAATCTTTAAAAAAAAAAAAAAAAAGAAAAAGCTCAGGATTCCTGTCCCAGAACGAGTACGGTTCTCTCTTGGAGATGTAAACAGCAAGTCAGAGTGACACCATCTGCTGGTGGGGGCCTGGAGCCCCGAGTGTGGTGCAGTGAGGGCCAGGACAGCCAGGAAACACACACACACACACACACACACACACACACACTCGCACACACCACACACCACACCACACCCTCCCACCACACCCCCCCACATGCACACCCCAC